>NC_037680.1:62838180-63138180 GCF_003255815.1 Theropithecus gelada | reverse complement strand
ACACACCATGTTTTATCTATTCATCTGTTGTTAAACACCTGAACTGATTCCATATCTTGGTGATTGTGTACAGTGGTTCCAATAAACACAGGACACAGATGTCTGTTTGACATACTGATTTCCTTTCCTTTGGATAAATACCTAGTAGTGGGATTACCAGATGATATGGTATTTCATTTGTAGTTTTAGAAGAACCTCCGTACTGTACTCCACAGTAGCTGTAGTAATTTACATTCCCACTTTTGTCAAGAGCGTTTATGCCATGCTAAGAATGGGCTTTATGGGATTTTTGAGTTGCCTTCTATGCTAAGTATTTTTTCTCAATTATTATATTCCTGAAAAGTGAAACTTATTCTTTATTAATGGTTATCCAATCTCTCCCTACCACTTTGAAAATTTACCTCCATGAATGTTTTTCTTAACAAATGTTACTTCTCTTTAAACTTGTATACGGTGGCACAAGATGCTGCTGGGCACTGTCAAGCAGCATAGGCCTGCATAGCTACCATGTTCTGTTTCCTATTTCTTTAAAAAAGTATCAAAAACATCCCTTGCCATAACAGTAATGGATATCTGTCTTTGAGGACATCAGGGTTAGCTTAAGCTAGAAAATTCATGCAAAATCAGTACGAATTTGACATATCTTTTTGGAAAGCAAAGTAGTCCAGTATAACTGGATATAATGCACTGGCATACATTGGCACCCAAAACTTAGTCAATGGTCTTCAAAAAGAAAAACATCACCCACTGCTTTCAATGCCTTCAGCTGCAACACAGTTACAACCTCATGTTACCATCTTTTTAAGAAGTTTGCTCATTAGGAAGTTTTTCTTTCCTAATCAAAATTGTTTTTCTGGAGACCAAGTCTTAAAATCCTTGACTCAACATTACATAGAAGCTTCACCCAGAGGAAGTGTAAACAGAGTGGGTGAAGAGAAAGCAAAAGAAAGCCTGCTCTCCAGACAAACGGACAAGAAGTTCATTCATGACCTGGCTGAAACTGGCAGCTACCCTGAGGCACATGAGTGAAGTAAATATTCTGAATCACAGCCCTGAAGTCAGCATTTAGAATGATGTTGAACCTCCTCAGATGGCCTGGACTATGCTGACACACTTGAAAAGGAAACAGGACACAGACAACCACAGAAACTCAAAGGCTGGAAGAAATGCTTTCACAGGCAACAGCCAAAAGTACCAAGATTTCTGTCCATAATCACAAAAGCCATTGGAAGATTAGCTCTGTTCACCCAGATAAATAAAAAAGAAAAAAGAGTATCTCACACAATAAAATAATTTTATTTAATTATCTAAATAAATAAAAGTATTTAAATAACTTAAATCTTAAATATCATTTATTTAATAATCTTTAAATCTCTCTAATAAAGTTCAGAAGAAATTGCTCTGTATTATGTAAATTAACATACAGCTCTGTACTACCACTTTCAAAAATACAGAGGAAAATTTTGCTACAGAAACTTGAAATTAATAAGCAAGTAAATCACTAGAGACTTGAAAATTTCATGTCTGTTTTGCCAGGTTTTCAAACTTGTCATTTGCATTTTATCAAACTCCCATGACTGCATGCTTGAGGACAGAAGCAAATGAGAAAAGCAGATTGCTGTAGCTTTCGACTCTACTCCTTATTAGCAGCCAACTCTTTTCCCTGGTGTTTCCAAAGGCACTGTCAACACATTCGGCATTCGACTTGCTGAACAATTATGGGCAGTGCTTATTTTTAAGATACAATTACCTTCTTACCCTAAGCAAAATGTTTTGTTTCTTCTTTTCATACCAAAAGAACATCCCTTGGAACAAGATTATGTCACCTTTTTGTGAAAAGGCCAAAGTGAACAAGAATGCTAAAGCATTAGAAAAGCAAGAGAGTAAACTTCCATTTTGAAGCTAAATGTGGTTTTAGTCACTTGGCTCCTATTCATTACTATGACTTGTATGAATAATGAAATAATTCAGGTCTTTAACTTACTTTTTGCTAAAACAAATGAACAAAAAAAGTAAAAAGAAAAAAAAAGGCTATTAAAACAATACCACCCTGCATTCATAGACAATTCACAGACTTTCTTAAGCAGCTTTTTACTTTAAACATCACTTGCTTAGTTGTACTTCCTGTAACAAATTTGCTAGGAAAAAAATCTCCCAATAAAGCATGCTTATTTATTATGTAAAAATGGACAGGTTAGTGGAAGAAATCTCTTTGATTATCCATTTATTTATTTAAATAAACGATAAATCATGGGTACCTCCTATGTCTCTATGCTAGTAATATAGCATTAAATGAGACAGATAAGTCTTTGCTTTTGAAGGAGAAAAGTAATACATAATTATATAAAATATTTTCAGAGAGCCATAAATACCATAAGAGAAATTTGAGAGAAAATGATTTGGAGGTCAGACAACTACTGTTATCATGCATTTATTTGTAACTCAATGCTATTTTGAAATAATGTATTCCATTGATTCAGAGCTGCAAATATTCAGATACTAGTATGCCTAAAATCTGAATGTGTACAATAGTCAATGGTGATGTATTTATAATGGTGACACTTTTAGTATTTTTAGTAGTACATAAATAGTACATCAAAGGCAGCTTTACATTCACAGTCAACTGATTTTTGACAAAGATGCCAATGCCAAGCAAATTCAGTGGCAAAGAAATAGTCTTTTCAACAAATGGTGCTGGTACAACTAGATACCCATATACAAAAAAATTAATTTGGAACCATACCTCAAACCGTACCAGAAAATTAACTCAACACAGATCACAGGCATCTTTAAATGTAAGAGCTAAAACTATATAACTCTTAAAATAAAACTAGGAAATAAATCTTCATGAACTCGAGTTAGGCAATGATTTAGAAAACCAACCGCATAGTGATAAAACAGTAGATATATCAGCCAATTAAAATTTAAAAATTTTGTGCTTCAAAAACACCATTTAAAAAGTAAAAAGGCAACCCTCAAAATTGGGGAAATTACTTGCTTATCAAATACTGGATAAAAAAAATTGTATCCTAAATAATATGGGAAAAAAAAAAAAAAAACTCCTACAACTCAGTAAGACAAACAACTAAATTAAAACTAAGCAAAGAATTTGAATAGATGTTTCTCCAAAGAAGAAATAACAGCCAGTAAGCTCAAGAAAAGATGTTCAACATTATTCATCATCAGGTAAATGCAAATCAAAACCACAATAAAATATGGCTTCACATTCATTAGGATGGTTATCATAATATAAAAAAGACAGAATATGAGTGTCCATACGGATATGGAGACACTGAAACCCTCATACATTTCTAATAGAAATGTAAAATGGTACAGCCACTTTTGAAAATAGTTTGACAGTTTTTAAAAAAGGTAAATGTAGATTACCATATGACGCAGCAATTCCACTCCTAACATCTATCCAAGAGAAAGGAAAACATATGTCCACACAAAGATTTGCACATGAATGTTCAGAGTAGCATTATTCATAATAGCCAAGAAGCAGAAAACACTCAAATGTGCATCTACTGGTGTAAACAAAATGTTTATTCATTCAGTTGAATACTGTTAGGCATAAAAACGGAATGTAGCACTGATACATGCTATAATATGAATATCTATGTATCACATAATTCCGTTTATATAAAATATTCAAAACCAAAATATGTAGACACAGAAAGTAAATTAATAGCTGCTTAGGGCAGGAGGTACAAATGGGGACAGACTGATGTTGGACACATTTCTTTTTAAGGTAATGGAGATGCTGTGGAATTAGGCTGTAGTAATAGCTATAAAACTCTATAAATATAGTAAAAATTCATTGAATTAAACACTTAAAACAGGTCAATGTTGTGGTAAATTATATCTCAATAAAGCTGTTTTTAAAAATGACAAATTTGTCAGGAGAAAAAGTACCTGCGGCATTGAACAGAAATGTGTGTGTGTGTGTGTGTGTGTGTGTGTGTATGAAATGACTTTTTCAAAATTAATTAAAAATAGATGTGTCAGGAGAGTAATAGACCAAGAATAAAAATGAATAATATAATAGATCAAGAATGAAAATGGATAATAGAAAACAAAATTTAAAAACCCAGAAAGAGCTAATAAGCCTGTGAAAAAAGACTCAAGCTTACCAGAAATAACAGAAATGAATATTAAATTAAGACATATGTTTCACCTGTCAGGCAAAGGAAGATAGTATTAAATTTGGTTCAAATATTGCTTGTGTCAGTATTGTCCTATTTGGCAAAGATGTATCAGAAATCCTGAAACACACACTGCTATGACTTCAACATTTATTTTTAAAAAATTAACTAAAAAAAATTTCGTAATACAAACTAAGACTAATAAGCAGGTCAAAGGTTTGTTATAAAACAACAGCATGTCCAACAGAATAGGAGACAGAGTAAATAATAACTTTATGTATTTTGCATATTTACACACAGAAACACACACACACAGAATATACACAGGCCATAAGGCACATGCACAAATACACACACAAAAGTATATCCTATGGCCACTGGCTTCCTGAGTGGTGAGATTTAAGTAGGTCTGGTTTTCTCATATTTTCATCAATGGATGTGCATTATTTATAAAATGTTTTAAAGGTTTTTTTAAAAAGTAGTGTGGATAAGTATCCTTCAATCCTCATATACAAAAGCTTAGTTTGACGCTCCCACATCCCCTCTTAATTAACTTTATGTTTACATTTTCATCTCACACATGTAAAGGAGTTTTAGTTCATAAAATTCAAGAAAAAATTTTAATTACACAAGCTCTTCTTTCTTTAAGCATTAACGTTCCTAGGAACCTCTTCCTTCTTTTTTTAAGCATTAACCTTCCTAGGAACCTCTATTCTATGTTATAGAATCAAACTATTAGAGTAGAATATTGCATAAAATAACTAATTAAAAAATAAAAATTCTAGATAACTACTGAAGACTAAAATGGTGGTTAATGATTTCGTTGATTTAGTAAGGAAATACAGTTTGTTAATTTATTTAAGAAACTCTGACAGACAATAGGTAGTGATAAGATATTAGAATAGTACTAATAATGAAAGGACAATTTGCTTTATAAACTTCCAAAGTGTCTTCAAATGTCTCTTGAAGCTTACCTGTACTGACTTAAAATGGTCAAGAGACCAAGGTCCCCAAATCCAAAGTGTTTGAAAAATAAATCATTTATATATACACAAAACTGAGTTCTGCAGCCATAATCCATGGACATGTCAAAGTGTTACTAATTTATATAAAACCATCCAGAAACATCTTTTACATAAAATAACATACAGCTATTTCCCACACATAAACAAAAAGAGTCAGAAAAGCAGAACCAGAAGAAAACAGGAATGAAGCTCATTTCACTGGGATTGGTATTCATTGAGTTAGTCAGTTATTACTACCACAGCCAATAAAGAATCAAAATCTCCCTCTTCTTCCATGAGCAATTCCGACGGTCCTGCTGGAGTGCAGCACAAAGAATACAGGCCTTTTGAAAACACTCACTGCTTTATCAATGCTGGTTTGTTTCCTTGTAGTCATGAGAAGGAAATGATCCTGAAAGCATCTAACATTTTAAGACAAAAACTCTTTACTGGGAATTAAAAAAAAAAAAAAGCCAATCCTATGTTAAGTCCTAAAGAACGGGTTGAATCAGGTCAAAGTGAGCAGGGAAAGGAAGAGACTTTAAAAGAGCTTGTGAGTTTGGTTTCAGTAAAACGCAGAAAACATTAAAATACTGACTAACTGTATGACTGACAGTCAATTAGTAATAAATGAATTCGACTACAAGATTTCTAAAGTGCTTACCAGCTCTCTGTGTAATTCTGTAACGGAATAACAGATTTTATCAGGAGAAACATTTTTATTTTTAAAAATTCCTTGGTATAAATTTGTTTTGTATTAACAAGGGAAGGGAAACTACTTTTCTTTTTAACTTTTTAGTGTACAGGACAGCTGCAACTGTAGAAATACCTAGACACAACTCTGGAAGACAGAAAATTCACCAATAGGAGGAAGTAAAACTTAAAGGAGGTTAGTTTAGGGTCTGCCTGAGTGTTTTAATTGCAACAAGATGGAAATTGTACTGCACAAGCTAGAAAACAGCTAAATGTTTTATGTTCTCTATTAAATACAAAACCTAGTTATACCCAGAAAATATTCCACAGCATTTTTCTTGACCATAGAACTGGCATAGCCAAGGTTTACTCTCAACCTACGGCCAGGCCCTTCTAGGAACAAATGGCAAGCATTACAGCAAGCTGTTTTGGGCAGGAAAAATAGTAATCTGACCTATGCCCTTCGGTATGACAGAAATAGTTAGTGGTAGCTGACATCCATTCACTGTATTTGGAATATAAAGGTAGGAGCTTCTCCTTTAAAAAAACAAACAAATAAAAAACAACCACCACCACAAAAAAAACATACTGAACAAATAAGTAGGTAAGCCTGCATTTCTAAGCAAAAAGACTTTCTTTTTTTTTTTTTTTTTTTTTTGAGGCGGAGTCTTCACTCTGTCGCCCAGGCTGGAGTGCAGTGGCACCATCTCGGCTCACTGCAAGCTCCGCCTCCCGGGTTCGCGCCATTCTCCTGCCTCAGCCTCCCGAGTAGCTGGGACTACAGGCGCCGCCACCGCGCCCGGCTAATTTTTTGTATTTTTAGTAGAGACGGGGTTTCACCTTGTTAGCCAGGATGGTCTCGATCTCCTGACCTCGTGATCCGCCCGCCTCGGCCTCCCAAAGTGCAGGGATTACAGGCGTGAGCCACCGCGCCCGGCCAGCAAAAAGACTTTCATACGGTGGTGAAACATGGTTTCTTTTCTCAATGCACATTAGCAGTCTATCTTTTTGGGAGAAAAAAAAACACACACACACATATTACTAAGAAACATGGCCAAGGATCAGTCTATCAGTAACATCTGCTTCCCTAGAAAAGGAAAATATGTTATAAGAGGATTTTCTCAAATGTCACAATAACAGAAGTTAAAATGCAAACCAAGCTATAATCAATTTAAGAAATATCCACAATTATCTTTATTTCTTTCCTTTTCCATACTTATTTAGTTTCCTACAGTTCTAGTATGGGCACAACACAAACAATCCTTTCTTCACCTGTATAATGCTTTCTTGTTTACAAAGTATTGAAAGTAATGACAAGAATGGCAATTACTTTTGCACCAACCTAATGCCTTCATAGACATTGTTTTTAAAAAAAAAAAAAAAATCAGATATGGGGTCTCATTATGTTGCCCAGGCTGGTCTCAAACTCCTGGACTCAAGCAATCCTCCTGCCTCCGCCTCCCGAAGTGCTGGGATTACAGGCATGAGCCACCAGGCCACCATGCTTGACTAATATTATCGCATTTGATCTACATGGCAACCCTGAGAGGTAGGTATTATGCTTATTTGACAAATGGGGAAATTGCGGATGGTGCTTGCCCAGGGTCACAGTTAATAGGCATCAGAGTCTGACTCTGAGCCTACATCTTCTAAATCTAGTTTGAATTCTTTATAACCAAAGCTGCCAAGGGAAAAAGAACAAGAGAGACAGCAATGCCTACTTATATAAGCATGGTTCTTGTCTTAGCATAGCTTGCAGTATAACCAATATCAGTTGTGGCTTACAGCTGTAATCCTAGCACTTTGGGAGGCTGAGATGGGAGGATCGCTTGAGGCCAGGAGTTTGAGACCAGGCTGGTCTAACATAGCAAGACCCCATCTCTCTTTTTTAAAGAAAAAAGAAAACAAATAATTAAAAAAGAAAATACATAAAAGGGCACCATGGTAGGCAGAATAATATCCTTGAGATATTCAACTTCTAATTCCCAGAAACTGACACATAAATATGTGACTTTACAAGGCAAAAAGGACTTTGCAGAAGTGATCAAATTAAGGACCTTGAAATAAGAGGTAAGTCTGGATTATCTGGGTGGACCCATTAAAATCACAAGGGTTGCGGGGGTGGGGGGCAGTAGGGTCAATGTTCAAGTAATACAGCATGAGAACGAACCCAGTAGCTATTGCTGGCTTTGAAGATAAGGGAAGGAACCACAAGACAAAGAATACGAATGGCTCTACCAGCTGGAAATGGAGAGGAAACAGTTTCTCACCTTGATTTAGCCTGGTGAATCCATTTTGGACATCTGACCTCCAGAACTAAAGATAACAAATTTGTTATCTTTGGTAACTTATGACAATAGAACAGGAAACTAATGTGGCCATGAAGGCAAAACAGATAACAGACTACATGAACAGTCTAGGCTTGCTACATGAATAGTCTCAATATTGTTTTGCATAGCAATCTATTACAGTTTGGAATAACTTTACTACTGAAAATACATAGATCATTAATCCCTAAACTAAATCATGCAATTAATCTTTTCTTCAGTTCTACTTTTCCACATCCACTTGTGAGTTTTCCACGTATCAATCATCTTAGACTAAAACAAAGAAATCATACCCCCAAATAACTGTTTCATTTTCACTAATTCTATAACATATCAAAGTTCACATTATTCTTTCAATTTAGGGGGAAAAACCTATTCCGTCATTATGAAGACCCTATTTAAAAATCTATAAATTATGAAGAGTCACTGGATGAAAAGGTTTAAAAATCCAAGAGGGCAACTGCTATTTCCAAAGCAAGTTGTAATATTTCAATCATTGCATAAACATATAAAATAAGAAAATTTTTAAAACATCTTAGTTGTGGCTTTGTTTATATATTCTATCAAGCAAATACGGCGGAAAAAGAAAAATAAAGATGACAAGCCAGAGTGAAGATCTTGAAAGAAAACTAACAGGGTAGCACATTTTGGAAATAAATTTTGCAAATCTAAATTTTGGACTAAGGTTTCCTTTCGCTCCTGAAGGCTCACTAAAGCACAGCCATTATTCAAAAATCAAAGCAGCAAGTAACTTTTCCATCCTGGATTGCACCTTCTACTAAATTAAACTTCGTATCATGAAACTCCACATTTTTTAAAGTCATGTCTATAATATTTTGAATATATGTATATGATAATATTCATTATTTCATGTAACTTCTATCATTTTACCAAAAAAGTGACTAGGAAAATTAATAAAATGGGTACTGAACGTATTAGTTCATCTGCAGTGTTCATGTGAAATTTACAAGGAACCAGAAATTCAAGATGTCCCTATGGAGCTCTAGATCCTTCTATCTCTAATATAACACTCTATATGCATTAAGATTTAAAGGTAAATTTATTTGGCTAGACCTTTAGAGTATATTTTTAAAAACTCATTTATATCTTTCCTCAGCTATTTCCAGTTTTATTCCTCATCATGCCCTCAACACCATAACCCCACCACCACACACGTATAACCCTTATGCCCATATACATATACATACATGTAGGACACATGGAATTACTTGATTTCCAGTCACTAACTTCTTTTACTAAGCATACACATACTGGTTTCTCAAGCTGTAACCCTCTTCGACATCTAAGGAATTTCATCTCATTTTTCATTAGCTAGCTCAAATGTCACCAACTAATCTAGGAAGCCTTCTTCAAAGCCCCCAGGCAAAGTTAGATACTTTCCAGTTATGCCTCCTTTATTTTGGTATGAATCTATTTGCATCTGCTGTTCAGAATTACAGTAAAATAACTTTTAGACTAGTCTCTCAAATATATTTTTGAAAGCCTCTCTCTTATCCCCAACTCAAACCACCAAAATCATGCTACAGGATAGGAAACAAAGCACATCAAAAGTGTCCATCTGTCTTCCTTAAAAGCTAAAAAAGTTGTGTTATGATACCTTAAAAGCAAAATCCAGATTTTCTTAATTAGCTACTAGTGCATGTCTTAATGCATGTGACAAGTAACAGTTAAATGACCTTTATCTAGTATATAAATAGATAATTATATACTATCTAATATCCAGAGACCTCACAGGTAAACACAAAGTAAAATTAGTTCATGAATTACTAATTAGCCCAACAGATAAATAGGGTTACTTGCAAAGGATGTTTCTTTCCCATTACCGTTTTCCAGTCAAAAGGAGAAAAAGGCACCCTCTTAATCCTATACCTTTTAGTTCCCTCTACAGCTCATGATCTTCTTAATCTTCTTAGTTGTGAAAGATAAGACAGGCTTTCCAGGTCTTTCACAGATATGAGACTTGGACTCACCCAAACAGACACTACTATAAAAGTTTTAAAACTCTAGCAAATGATGCAAAGTGGCATGATGGTTAAGAAATTATTCTCATGGTGCTATTCCACATTCAGCAACAGCAGTTCCAGCAACAATAAAATCCACCAGTTGTTCTTTTGTTAGCTTCTCTTGGTTCCTGCCTATTTTTTCAGATAACTGTGAAGTTATCAACATCCTTCCAATAAATTCTTGTTCTGTTAAATTTAGCTAGAGTCTATTTCTATTACTTTTCATGAAGAGTCCAAAACTTGCATGCAACACACACACAGGCAACCCACCATAGGTAAATGGAATAAATGGTGAGTGGAAATAAATGTGTTCCCTGCCTTTAGATAGCTTATAGTCTACTCAGGGAATACTATAACATCAGTAAGAAAAAAAAAATCAACAAAAAATTCAGCTTAATAAAGAAAGGAAACTGTACTCAGTGCACTGAGACTACCAATATGGCAGAACCTGACCTAAAAGGCAAATGGGAGAGGAAAGGACCATTTTACAAAATATTACTTAATGCCAAGCATTTAGAGTATCTCCAAGCACTTTACTGTAAAATTGTTTTTTGTGATTCTAGAGCTAGCTGAGGTTTGTTCTTTTTTGTAGGAAGGAATATAGTTACTATTCTGTTTTTTCAAAGGAGAAACAGACTATACAGCAACTAGCCTAGAATATTTCATATAGTTACAAACTTCAAATGTTGATGTAACAATCATCTGGGGCTTCTTAAGTCTCAATTAAACTTTCAGACTCAGAAAACTACCAAAGGCCATATGCAGCACCAGTCTATTTACAAGGATGTAAGACAGAACCACAGCTTTCCAGCAGGACAGAACCAGACATACCTCTTTGGTGAGAATCCTTACATGAACTTTCCTATACAGCTGTCCACCCAGCTGTCCAGAGTACTTCTCTTTGCCCTGCCAGGTGACGGCTCAGATTTGAAGAAACAAAACCTGGTAGACACAGGAGTCATTCGGGCTTCAAATCCTCTTGTCCCCACAGAAATGACATCTTTTGCAACAACTCTATAGCCATAGCTTCCAGAGTCGCCACAAAACACATGCCAGTTTTAAATCACTATACTCAAGGAACCCCAAAGCTATGATACCCCTATCAGGTACTTAGTCTATTTATACTTTCTCCCAATCCAAATGCAACTTAACATCTGGGGCCATTTTTAGCATAAGCAATGATACCTAGTCATTTAGTCACTCAGATACTCAGTAAGTCAGACTAGAAACTTAAAGGAAGACCAAACTGGCATGCAGAATAGAAAGTGGTTTTAATAACCATTTTCCAGCAGCTGATTATTGATAATATTCCATGTTAATATCCCTATATGTGTTATTCAGTTTAGTTTCCAAGATGCTATGGTAACAAGCATCCCCCAAATCTCAAGTAGATAAAAATAACAATAGTTTTTTTTTGTACACACACATATGAGTAAGAGTCTAATCTTTATGTCTTCCTTACTACAGGCCTCAGGTTGACAGAAGTTCTACCATTTAAACTATCACTACTCACTATGCCATCTGGGAAGCGGCAGAATAATGCCCCAGCTCTTAAACCCTGCCACCCAGAAATGACACAATTCTGCTCATGTTTTACGGGCCAGAAAAAGTCACATGGGCATACCAAAGTTCTTCCCAAAAGTTTAAAAAAATGTGAATAACGACAAAGTGTTGTAATGTCTCCCACATCATACAATTACAGCTAATTTTCTTGAGACTATTTCATAAAGTAAATTATTTCCCAAATATTAAAAACATGAGGACAGGGCACTTTTAAGCATTAAAATCTGTTCTGGGCTCAGAAACACAAGAAAGTAAATAAACTAACCAATTTATACTCTTCATGATCACCCCTGGAATGTATTATACAACGGAGAATGGCAGGTAATTTTCCCAAGGTAATGTTAGAAAAAAATGACAGAGGCTAGATTTGAGCCCATGTCTGTTTAACTACAAGGCCTATTCCTTTTCATGACACCATGAGATATAACAAATAATGGAGAGATGAAAAAGAGTCAAAGAGGAAAGCCCACAATAGTATCAAGAAGTTTAGGAGGGATAAAAGGATGTGATCGTGTCAAGCAGACAAAGAGCAGAAACTTTAAGGAGGGAATGGCCAATGGGGTGATTGTAAAAGAGCAGTCCAAAGAGATGAGGGACCATAACCATCCACTGAAGCCAGTAAATAGGCTGCTGCTAACAATCGCAGCTAGAATCACTGCTGGGTTGGGTTGGTGCCACAACCCAACAGTGATTCTATTGGGTTGAAGCATGGAAAGTGATGAAGACACAATATGTATTCAAAAATCATGGATGTAAAGGAAAGAAAAGAGAAAGATATGACTAAGAAAAGATACATCTCCAAGGGAAAACAGTTTTTGATTAGTTTTTCAGGTAAAAACACTTTAAACATACCTCAAAATTGGGGAAGAAAGGAAAAGGGAGAACGCAGCAGGGATACAGAAGCAAATGAAGGAATAGGGAGGGTCTCTAAGAAGGCAAAAGGGAGGAATAGCAACTTGAAACAGCTCATGTTTACTGAGCCATTCCAGTATGCCAATCCCTGTCCTAAGCATTTTAAAAGTCTTCACTTATATGTAAATTAACTCATTTGGTGTAATCCACACCTATGGAGCAGGTTGATGAGAATACTCTACTAGGGAGAAGAGGGTAACCTAATAGTAACCTGTATAACATCAACAGCTGGTAACTGGCAGAACCAGAGTCTGAGCCCCAGGGAGGTTGCCTTCAGAAACCCCACATATCTGCTCAGCCTCTGTCTCCCTTGAATAATAATAAAGAGAAAAGACATTTGTATTGTAGAGATGCTTATATGTTTGGTCTAGGATGGGATGAAGAGTTCCTTGGGAGAGAGACATAAAGAAAGTTTAGCAGGATGCTATAAGCTATAAGCATTTCTTCCTTGAAACTCAATACAATATGGTTTAATGTGGCTGTTTTAGATATACATTTTCTTGACTGGGTTATTTAAATCTATGTTGTCCTCTTACATTCAAATAAACACCATTTGAATAAAAATACTAACGTAAAAAAATTAAGTCTTAATTTCTTTTCCACTGGGGAGGTCTCAGAAGTTATACAAAAGGATTACAGAAATATCATAAACAGGGACAAAAGATATACATATACATAAGAATATATATATTATACATATAAATATATTTTATATATGTATGTACATCTATGACAACTAAAGGACTTTATTTATTTCCTTACTATACAAAAACTTCTTATCGTACATTAATCTCTTCAATTTATTGGGCACTAACTTGTGCCGGGCACCAGACAATGTTCTAGGCCCTGGAGTTTCAGCAATGAACAAAGATAAAAAACTGTCCTCATGGAATTTACATTCTAATTGAGGGAAAGAGACAGTCACTAAAAATAAATAAATAACATATAACAATGTAAGCACTACTGGGAAACATAGAGAAGAGGATGGAAGTACAAGGTGAGAAGGGGGAGCTGCAATTTTAAGTAAGATGGTCAGGGCATCACTGAGAAGATCATATTTGAGCCATTCTCAAAATGATGGTGAAGCAGATACTCAGTGAACATTTAGGGAAAGAATGTCCCGGCAGGAAACACAGCCCAGGTAAGGGTGAGGTGGGAAAGTGTCTACTGTTTATGAGGCACAGAACAGCACAGAGAATCAAAGGGAGGAAGCGGAGTGAGCTCATTGTTTTAATCCCCTGGTCATTTGGGGCTGGCTCTTGCCCTCTGAAAAAAGCCACAGCTCCTGTCATGTGGCTCTCTATACCTAGTATTGTTTTCAGATTCTGGTAACCACTGCCTTCAGGCCTAGAGGCCACATTTTAACTAGTGCTGATATACAATCAATCCCCAGGTACCTGCACAGTCCTCTGTAAATAGTCAAATTACCCCAATTTAAATGTGCCATCTCGTTGCTGGCAGTGCCTTAATTAAAAAATCTAGGACAATAGTCCAGATGGGAGACAATGGAGCTTGGACCAGGATATTAGCAGTGGACTGATGAGAAAGTTACATTTTGACCTACTGAAAGATGCAATGTCAAACATGGCTCCAGATTCTGGACTAAACACTGAAAGGATGGAGTGCCATAAACTGAGATTCATTTATTGAAATCACAAATTAATAGAAAATATGTACAAATATACTAAAAGTAGCTCACAGGAAAAGGGATACTGAAGGCTTACCAACAAATATGAAGACATTCAGTCTTACTAGTAATTAAAGAAATGCAAATTACCATAACAGATACTATTTCCTCCTATAAAACTGACAAAGATTTAAAAATACGGTAATAAATGAGGTTGCCATGGGTTTCAAAACATAACTGGAGGGGTGTAAACTTCTGTGAGGGAAAGTTTATAATACCTAACAAAACTTTAAATATACATATCCAAAGATCTCCTTTATCATACAGATATATTCCCATATTTGTACAAATACTTGTGTATAACATTTTCACTACAGCAGTGTTCATAATAAAAGACTGGAAATAATCGAAGTATCCACTAGTAGAACATATAATTTAAGCAAATAAGGTACACATATACAATATAATAGTATCAGTGATTTACAAAATATGAGGTAAATTCATATACCGATAAGGAAAGATCTACAAGAGATTTCTACTGTTAGAACAGTGCGGGGAGGCATCAGATTTTTGAGTTGCCTTTCCTTCAAGGATGCATACATATATAGACATAAGAAAATTCTAGAAGGATAAATGAAATTGTTAAGAGTGATTGCCTCAGGCTGAGCACAGTAGGCCACACCTGTAGTCTCAGCACTTCGGGGAGGCTGAGCGGGGCAAACTGCTTGAGCTCAGATGTTTTGAGACCAGCCTGGGCAATATGGCAAAAACCCATCTCTTTAAAAAAAAAATACATAAAAACTAGCCGGGCTGGTGGCACACCTCTGTAGTCCCAACTCCTTGTGGGGCTGAGGTGGGAAGATCACTTGAGCCTGGGAGGCAGAGGCTGCAATGAGCCATGATCACACCACTGCACTCCAGCCCAAGTGACAGAGCGAGACCCTATCTCAAAAAAAAAAAACAACAAAAAAGTGATTGTCTCTGAGAAGACTGATGTGAGTGAATGTTTCATTGTACATGCTTTGAGACTGTTCAAAATTTGTTTTACCATGTGCATATATTATTTTCAATAAACAAAAAATTATCTGAAGCAATAAATTATCCTGCAATACACAAAAACCTATGGTGTTAAGTATAGAAACATCTGAACAGTTCGACCTATCAAAATCTAAACTGTGGTTTCATTTTATTAGTTCTCATATTTTGTTAGACAATAAATGCCCTAAAACCATCATATTCTGAGTCACAGGTATTTCTCCATTTATGGTAAAATTGAGCCGTTTACAAACTCTTGGAGTTTTCCAAGTATTAGCCATATATGGAAAAATACAACAGAGTTTAATGTAGATAATTTCAAATGGAAAAAAAAAAAAACCCAAAAGCATGTGCATGTGATCTGGTTCCCATTAATAGCTGGCTTAATGACTAACAATCATTTTGGCACTGATCACAGTATCAAATGGAACAGTCCACATCATGATTCCTGTTTCACTGACATATTTCCCAGAATCAATATATTTTAGTACTGGCAGGAAATAACAATATGGAAAAAAGGATTAATTTTGTGTAGGTTTATCTTAAAGCACTCTGTCAAAGCCAGCAAATCAGAATCAATAAAAAATTTTGTAAGACTATTATACTAGAAGAATGTCACACTATTTCCTTAATGATTATCTAAGATTTCATAAATATAAATAAATATACCAATATAAATGTGTACAGAATTCTGCATATTTTATTTCACTGGTAAAAATGTAAAACTTATTTCTCATCTTCCGCATGCTATTTTTCTCCTTGCTCCCACAATCCTGACACTGAAATTTGTCCCTAAGATAAAATTCTCCTGTTATCAGAACCATAACATATAATTTTCCCAACAAAGCCTTGATAAGTGTTGTTTACGGCACCTAAGTCTACTTGAATGCAAAAGATTCCTCAACTGCTTTTTTTTTTTTTTTTCTTGAGATGGAGTCTCCCTCTGTCGTCCAGGCTGGAGTGCAGTGGTGTGATCTCAGCTCACTGTAACTTCCACCTCCCAGGTTCACGAGATTCTCTTACCTCAGCCTCCTTAGTAGCTGGGATTACAGACGTGCACCACACCCAGCTAATTTTTGTATTTTTAGTAGAGATAGGGTTTCAACATGTTGCTGAGGCTGGTCTGGAACTCCTGACCTTGTGATCCCCCCGCCTCAGCCTCCCAAAGTGCTGGGATTATAGGTGTGAGTCACCACGCCTGGCCTCCTCAACTGCTTTTTATAGCACAGCCCAAGCCTTGGATATATTCATGATCTGAGATTTGGTCTTTTACAATAATCAGTGAATCATGCTTCACTTTGGTTGACAGAGAAGCAGCAAAAAAGTCTTTCTGTGCCTATGAGCTCCCGATTCTCAGAAAAAGTAAAAAAAAATCTTAATAGATTCATCCCAAATTTCTGTGGGTTGATACTATCAGTTTGTGGCAGAAGACATCTGAACCAAAGGAAATACAATGTAATTTTAATACTTTCATCTACCAAAAAAATTGTAGGAAAAAAATCATGAAATAAATCATTTGTCTTTACATAATTTTCCCTGTGGGTCTTGAGGTGCATATATATATTATTGTATTAAATGGCTACATTTAAACCAATTGCTAAAAAAAAAATCAAATGAAATCAATGAAAAGAAAATTGTGCATCAACATTTACCTGTTGCATCAAATTCAATCGGCTGGCACCGGCGGGTAGAAGACCAGTCACATTTGAGGACTTGCCCTCCTTCTACAATCCCAGGCTGGGTCGTGTTTGCTTTGGGAGCTCCCACGAGAAGAAACATCCGGCTAAAACACAAAAGGTGTAGACAAAAGTTTAAATGAAATAAAGCGTGAGCAATATCTTCTGATTTATGAGGAGCAACCATTCTCTTATCAACAAATATTTTTAAAACCATTTGCTATTCACTGAGAGCATAATCTCCATCATTCATTTGGTACTCTCTTGCATGCATACATAATTTGATATCATTTATTTTCCTGATAACTTTATAAGGCAAGTTCAGGGTTACATTCATTTAGGAATTTATGCAGGTCAATCATACACTTTAAATATGTACAGTTTATTGTATGTCAAATATCTCAGTAAAGCTGTTAAAAATGTATGCTCTCTACAGGCAGGAAAGTTTTGTTTTGGTGTTCTGGTGTGTGCGCGTGTGTGTGTGCGTGAGCGTGTGAGAACTGCTATGCATTTTCTATATCCTGAATGTTGAGCAAAAAATATAAATATATTCTAAATAAATTATTCCAAAGTATAATTATAAATATTATTTTTCCATTTAGAAAAAGTTATCTTGCATTAAAAATATTGCTGTAATTTTTATTTTATTCTACTTTTTTTTTTTTTTAAAGAGACAAGGTCTTGCTCTGTCACCAAGGCTGGAGTGCAATGGCACAATCATAACTCAGCTCAACTCCAACCTCCAATTCCTGGTTCAAGCAATCCTCCTGCCTCAGCCTCCTGAGTAGGTAGAACTACAGGCATATGCCACCATGCTCAGCTAATTTTTAAAAAAATTTTTTGTAGGGGTGGGGTCTCACTACATTGCCTAGGCTTAATTTTTTTAATAGCTGACTATTTAATAAAAAAATTTCTTATCGTAAGATTAATCAAATCAATTCTTGGTCAAAGATTAGGACCACTATTCAATTTCTTTGTCATTAAGGTAAAATAAACCAAAGACACAATAATCAGGAGTAAAATTTTTTTTTAAATTTATTTATTATTATTATACTTTAAGTTGTAGGGTACATGTGCATAACGTGCAGGTTTGTTACATATGTATACTTGTGCCATGTAAAATTTTTAATTCTAAAGAGATCTTTTCTTTTGTTGTTTTCTATTCCTTCATAAAAGACATGAATTGAGTGTTTCTTCTACATAAAGCAAGGTCCCGAGCACTAGAGATACCAGATGAATAAAACAACCTTGGTTCCTGGTTTGTTTGTTTTTTTTAATTTTTTTTTGTTCGTTTGTTTTTTTTTTGAGACAGTCTTGCTCTTGTCACCCACGCTAGAATGCAATGGCATGATCTTGGCTCACTGTATCCTCTGCCTCCCTGGTTCAAGTGATTCTCCTGTCTCAGTCTCCTGGGTAGCTGGGATTACAGGCACCCACCACCACGCCTGCCTAATTTTTATATTTTTAGTAGAGACGGGGTTTCACCATATTGTGGTCAGGCTGGTCTCGAACTCCTGACCTCCGCCTGCCTTGGCCTCCCAAAGTGCTGGGATTACAGGCGTGAGCCACTGTGCTCAGCTGGTTCCTGCTCTTAATGGAGGAATTATCTTAAATTCTCTTAGAGGCAAAGGCAAGAAACTGACAACAAACAAATTACTATTACAAGTCCTACCACGTAAGCAAAAAATTAGTTGAGAGAGATTTTTGGGAATAGGGAGGGGGCATCTTCTTTAGACAGAGCAGTTATCTCCAAGGATGAGAGGGGAAAGATTTCCTCTAGGTAAAGGGAAGTCTCTCTAAGGAAATCGTCTTTAAAGAATGGGGAAGAAAGTCCTCTTTTAGATAAAGTAGACTGAGAAGTTATTTCTAAGGAACTCACCACAACATTAAGATGCACAGGATCAGAAGGCGGGTGCCTAGGAGCATTTGTGTATTGAGGATGGAGGGGAGTGGGGAGTGGGGATGAGGGAAGTGGAATGAAAAGATGGAGGGAATACGCAAGGCAGAAGTAGAAAGACCCAGGCAAGAAAGAACCTTCAGGAGCTACGAAGAAACATATGGCTGAAGGAGAGGGCAAGCCAGGAGTGGCACAAGATAAGGTCAAGGAACCTGGCAATAGCTAAGTCAAACCGGGCCTTTTGGCCATGGTTAAACTTTGTTTTATCCCAAGGTTCATTTGAAGACACCGAGTTTTTTAAGGAGAAGAATGAAATCATCTACTAAAGAAAACTAAATTTTATGCCTTATGGGGAAAGCGTTAAGGGAGAGGGAGAAAAAAAAATGGAACAAGGAAAGCAAAGGGCTGACCACAACCCAGGGAGCAGGTGAGCGTGATCTGCAGTAGGAGGGTGTGTGGAGAGATAGATGACAGACGGAAAAAAACATCTGGAGTAGAACAGCAATAGCTGGAGGCCTGAATATGACAGAAAAGACATTTAAGAATGCCACCTAGGTTTCCTTCTTGCGTGCATCGATGGGAGAAAAGCCTAGAGAGCAGAGAAGCAGAAGGCAGATTAAGTACTTACAGGAGTTCAAGACTAGCCTAGGCAACATAGTAAGACCCCCATCTCTACAAAGAATAAAATAATTCACTGGGTGTGGTGGCATGCACCTGTGGTCCCAACTTTGGGGGTGGAGCTGGGGTCCTGAGACAGGAGGACGGCTTGAGTCCCCGACATTGAGGCTGAAGTGAGCTGTGATTACAAGTGCTAGAAAGTAAGCAAACAGCCTGGGTGAAACAGCGAGTCCCTGTCTCAAGAAATAAAATAAAATAAGTATTTAGAGAAAAACCATGAATTCTATTATCAATATGTTTGAGATATCTGTGAGTTATCCAACTGTAGTCTGAAACCCTGTCTGAGAGACAGTATGCTATATCAGAACACAGATGGGGGAATTCAGCCAGGTAAAACAGGATACAGGTAGACAAAAACAATCCTAAAATGCTATCACCATAACAATTTTATTTCATTAAATACTAAGTCACTTAAATTACCCTGGCAAAGGAAACATTTACAATTGCTTTTCACCTTTTTGTGAAATTAGAACGAATGTACATCTTAAATATGGAATGCATTCATTTGAACTCTTAAAATCAATTTCTTATTCTGGGTAGTAGCTGCCAAATCTCATCTACACTAGACAAAAGCTGGCTGTACGAATTGCAGGGTTACAAAGAATCCCGTTTTCTGACACTTATCTTAAAAATCCACAAATTCAAAATAAAGATGTAACTCCCAACCAAACCACGCCCTGTTTAATAGAGCTTCATGCAGTCATATTTGGCATGAGTAAAAGACCAATGTTGGCTCTCTCCTATCACAGCAAAATGATTCCGGGTAGAAAATGAACTTAGTTTTCATTCAGCAAAAATCTTTTATAAGAAAAAAAGAGGTTGGGCATAGTGGCTCACGCCTGTAATCCCAACACTTTGGGCAGCTGAGGCAGGCGGATCACTTGAGGTCAGGAGTTCGAGACCAACATGGCAAAACCCCATCTTTACTAAAAATTTAAAAAAATTAGCCAGGCGTGGTGGCATGAGCCTGAAATCCCAGCTACTAAGGAGGCTGAGGCAGGAGAATCGCTTGAACCCAGGAGGTGGAGGTTGCAGTGAGCCAAGATGGCACCACTGCAGTCCAGCAGCCTGGGCAACAGAGGAAAACTCTGTCTCAAAAAAAAAAAAAAAAAAAAAGGCTACAAGTAAGAGAGTCCCCACCTCCCATACCTAAGAGAGCAGCTCATCATCAAAACCCCATTGGTTCTTTATCTAGAGCAGAGCTGGTTAACACAGTGAAACTTTGTGTGTGTGTGTATGTGTGTGTGTGTGTAAACTACAATATGTAAATTTATTATATACACGATTTTTTAACAGGTCTAAAATTTGACCCCAAAATCACACAATTACCCCTTTTCATCAGAATTAAATTATTTTTGAGTGCATACTAGCGCAAAAGAACAGTTCAGGTAAGTTTGCTTTTCAGGGTCAATATCTTGAATAGTGCTTGCTTGGGTCATTGCCACAGTAGTCCTAAGGAGAGTAATATAAGCACAGGTATGTACACGTTCTTAAGTGTTGTGGATAATACCAGGTTCTAGGTCAGGATAGGAAAACTGGTTCTCAGGCTTTGCCTGGAAACCTACAAGCAAAAATCACTTCTGGATTGTCTTCAAATAGTACCTTACAGAAGTGGTTCCCAACTTTTTCTTCCCCAGACATAGAGGGGGATGCTTTCAGGATAAAACTGTCCAACTCAGATCATCAGGCATTAGATTCTCATAAGAAGCATGTAACCTAGATCCCTTGCATGCACACTTCACAACAGGGTTCACACAATAGTGTTTGCTCCTATGAGAATCTAATGCCACCGCTGATCTGACAGGAGGCAGAGCTCAGGTGGTAATGCTCACTTTCCTGCTGCTCGCTTCCTGCTGTGCAGCATGGTCCCTAACAGGCTGTGGGCCAGTACTTGTCCATGGCCCGAGGGCTGGGGATCCCTGTCTTACAATATCTTTTATAATTTTTTGGTCAAAACTATTCTGCCTATCTTGTGATAAATTGCCTCTTTGAATGCAGGGTACTCTAATTCATCTTTTGAGCCTGCCACATAAGAACTCAAGAAAAGTTTAAATGGACAGTGGTGTAGCAAAGTCAATTCAATAGCTATGTCTCAATCTTAAAGTAGCCATATATAAATAAGTCATTTCCACTATGTCTGAACCCCTCAAAAATGCAGAAAGCATCTTCTATTAAACATCCAATTATTTAAATTACCCTTAAAACAATTTCCTTATGTAACATCTCTACTTAATTTTGGGTTTCAGATACTTTCTTTACTTGGCACTATAAGACAGAGAGAGCTGGAAAGTTATTAGAAGGCCTTCAACAAAGACAGAGAAAAAGAGCCCGGTAGGAGAGTTCTCTGAATGAAAACAGCACTCTACTGGCAGCACATAGCTTGAGTTCCTTGGATAAGACCAGGAACAAGCCTGTTGCTTTTCATCAGGCTATTTGCACATTTTAGGCACGAAATGATGGTACTCAGGTGTACAAATATGGATGTTCATTAAGTTTTCCTAAGCATACCTTCATGTGCAGACTTGCACACTGGTGAAATGCCACAGAAATGGCAGAATAATATAAAAGGAATGTGTCAATATTTACATGCTAAATTTGTGAGGGAAAAAAGCAGAGGAATGAAGTTTTTCATCCAAAATGCCATCTCGATATGAAACTTATCATTAAGATATTTAAGTTTTTTAAGAGAACAATGAAGAGATGGAGAAAGCAAAATTATCTTAGACATATGTTAAAGTCTTACGAGGAAGTTGCATAGTGAAAAACAAATATTTGCATAGAAAACTGGATTCAAGGTGATAAAAGATGCTATATAAAAAAACTAAGGAATAAAAAGCAACACAGGCCAAGCGCGGTAGCTCACACCTGTAATCCTAGTACTTTGGGAGGCCCAGTCAGGCAGATCACTTGAGGTCAGGAGTTCAAAACCAGCCTGGCCAACATGGTGAAACTCCATCTCTAACAAAAATACAAAAATTAGCCAGAAATTGCTTGAATCCAGGAGGCAGAGGTTGCAGCAAGCCAAGATTGTGCCACTGCACTCCAGCCTGGGCAACAGAGTGAGACTCCACCTCAAAAAAAAAAGGAACACACACTACAAAAAACAAAGTTAATAAAATACTCTATAAAAATAATTGTTACTTGAATTTCATCTAAGAATGACTAATGAATGTGTACAACAGCTTAATTAGGGTAAAAAAACTGACAGACCAGAAAAAAAAAAAAAGTTTGTGATCTAAGCAGCACTATCTAATGGAAACAGTTTGGAATTAAAATTTACAGACACTGCAAATCAACTGAAGGAGCAACTTTGAAACTTTGTTCCCTTTTCTATTGAATGGAGACAACAATGCCCACTATAATTACTTTAAAAACACATTTTCTGAAGGTGATAATAAATAAATGCAAACTTAGAAAATCTGAAATACCAGGAAAATACAAGAGGATGGTATTTAATTATCATCTTGGTCCTGAAAACAATTGATGTCATTAATAAGTTATTCCCTAAAAGAGTAGAAAATGTAAAACTTAAATTCTGTCTTTAAAAGGGCTTTTCTTTCCTCAGTTTTTTCAAAGGGCCATTAATGGTCAAGTGATTAACTCAAAGGAAGGAGAAAAAGAGAAAGAAGGGTAGAAAAATTGGCTTAAACATTTCTTATCAATAGTGGAGAGGTGGGGAGAATACACAGGGTGAGGCAAGGTTGACAAGAGTTTTCACTGATGAGCAGTGTAAATCTGAAGCTGAGTGACTTAATTTCTTATGCCTGCAACTCTCTCCTGATAGACTCCATTTCCCTCCAAAAAGTGTGTCCAAGAACATCATCAGAATCCCCATCCTCTACATTTTTTTTAATGACTGGAAACATTGCCATTAAATAACTCTCTGGGACTTCAAAATTAAGGTTTACATCCACGCCAAGAAGTGCTAAAAATATAAAGGATTGAGTTTGGGAGAGGGGACAGAAAGATGGATGGAAAGGAGGAAAAGAGATAGAGGAAAAGAAAAAGAAAAGAAGGACAAGAGATAGAAAAAGAGAAAAGAGAGAGAGATAGGGAAGGAGAGGTATCAGAGGAGGAAGTGAGCGGGAGACAGACAAGAGGCTCAGAGGAACCAATCGGGAGGATGGCCTTTGGATGTACTCCCTATCCAAAGTGTACTTGAAGGGCAGTTGATTCAGGGAATGTGACCTTGACAACCAAGAAGGGGCAACCTGCCAAACAATGACAAGTCCATTTTTCAAACCCTCCAAATAAACTAACTTGTTTGTCTGCTTTCAGCACTGACCTTTCTAAGATAAAGCATGTTTAATATATTTAGCTGACTCTGAGTTGATCAATGAGCCTTCACCAAAAGGAACTTCTGAAAAACTATCATACATGTATACAGAAATAAATGTGTATGAAATAGTACTGAATGTTATTTCAAAGCTACAATTCCAGTTTCAGATTTGCTTTTCATTTTTTAAAAAATGCTTTTTTGAATCAAAAGAAAAACAAAAATGCCAGTTAACAACTACATGATGTAAAACAGAAGCAGTAACTACAATTTCCATATATTTTCCCTTGTCTTTCATAATGCTCTATAAAACGTTGTTATGTCCTTAATCAGAAGTAATCAATATAGGAATTGCTTTCTAAATAATAAAATTATAGTCTAATTTTATGCCCCCTAATATACATTTATATTATTTATGATGAGAAAAATCAACCAATATAGTCAGAGCTACTCTGAAGTTTATAAAAAATGAGCTGGCATCATTTTGTAAAGTGTTGTGAAAACAGTTAAAATGGTAAGAGTAGAAATGGTACATGAAGTTTTAAAAATACACACAGGTTGGGACAGATTGCAAGTGACCTTAATCCACGTTAAGCAGTTTGGACTTTCTTGCTGGCAATGGAAGCTTTATTATGAAAATTTTTGCAACAGAATACCAGGATGAAAAAGGATGTTACAGAAAGATAAAACAAATAGAAACAGATAAGATGTTCTGCAGGTTTAAGAGCCAAATGATGGGCAGAGGGATTGGGGAGGACCTGAGTGCCATGGACTACACTTGTCATAACTATACTGAAATAAGGAGTAGAAAGCAGAGATGGAATCAAGAAAACCTTTAAAAGGAAGAATTTCCAGGAGCTTCTGCCTGCTGACTAATCACTGACTGATATTAAGGTAGTGAAGTAGGAGAGACACAGAAAAATAGAACATGAGAGGGAGGAATATGAAATTATTTCCAAGGTTACAGAGGAAATGATGCCACCATTAATAGAAATAGAGGTGCAACTGACATCTCTTGGTGAAGAGTTCCTTCTTAGTTAAATTGAGTTAAGACAGGCTAGTCAATGAAAAATGATTTACAGGCCAGGCCACTGGAATATCAAGTCAGAGATCTACTTTTAGATTTAAGATACAGCCAGGGCAGGAGTTTTACTTAAAAGGCTTTCAGATATTGCAAACATGAAGTTAGGACTGAGAACCATTGAAGGACCTTCTGCTTGTAAGACACACACATCTACACATTGTCAACTGTAAGATAAGGCTCCATTAGTGTTTAATGGGGGAAAAGGCAAGAATCCAGTGTTATTCATCATAGCATTATTTTAAAATAAAGAAATACATAAAATGAGAACTGTATGACATATATTTGAAGACTTTTAAAATTGTTCAGTTATTTTCTTTAAAAATTCAATATCTGAATTTTAAAAAGTGGGATTTGAATTTTACACCGTCTTCAGATCCCTCCCTTTCTTACCCTCTACTCACACCAACCTACTCAAATAACTAGACTGCAAACTCTTCTGCCTCCGTTTCCTCCTAATCTGTAAGAATGAGTGTATCTGCTTCCCCTTACTTCCCCGCTGGTGGTGTGGGCTATAGAATGAAATGAGATACAAGTGCTTAGCAAATTATAAAACATGTTTACCAAAATAAGATGTCATCATTATAATTAAACCTAGGATGTAATTTTTAATTTTTCCAATTAGTCTCCACAAGAAAAGTATGACTTTAATTATTGGCCTGCATACAGTCTTTAAATTTTAGTTTTACAAACATAGCATAAATGCTTACAGGGAAAAAAAAAAACAGAATGCAAATGCTTTATTTTTCATAGTTTTGAAAATCACTATTTTTGGGAATTTTTACTTCAAACACGACTCATTTCTGGAGTGATTTTTTGAGGGGAGCCTTAACATTTTGCTTAGTACTTTATTTGTCCTTCCCTTTAATAAATACTCATTAACTTTCACAACAAAACTATGTAGATAATTCAATAATAATTTTCTATCAAGAGAAAAATTAGGCAGAAAATAATTCTACAGCTTCCCCAAGGTATGTGGACACCAAAACTGGAAAAAGCAACAGGAGTGGACGTCATAACCACTGCTCCTCATGAATCCTTCTCCCCTCAGAAGAAAGGTGCTCTTTAATTGACAAATACTTTTTCATTATGTGGCTTTTCTTCTTTTAAAAGTTGATGGTAATACCAAATAACAATAAATGCAACTGGTAATATTGGAAATGGCATCCCATGTACTTTGGATTCCAACGCTTGTTAAATTTAAAATGCCCTTTTAGAAAATTCAGCATAATTTTACATAAATTTTTGTTAAATCTGAAAAGCTCAGTGAGTAAAAACCTCTGTTCATACACATTTCATTTAAAAAAAAAAGAAAAAAAAAAAAAAACCTCAAGGTTGGTTTCCATTTTTTAAGTTACCTATACCTAGAGCCTCTCTAGTCTATCAGTAACAAAGTTGCTGATGAATATTTCAAAATATTATATGAAACCCAACCCAAGTTCAATTTCTCCTTATCATTAAAGGTCTATGAGTGAAGTCATGTAAACCTGTGAGGTCATAACATAGTCACTGATTATAATGAGTGGCCAAAGATTAGTCACCCTGGCTTGTAATCAGCAGTAGCAAATATCATGAATATTTCAACATTACTGCATTTTCCAAAGGAAAAAAAAAAAAACCAACACTTGAAGTTTATCAGCCTCTCATTTATCTTACACTAAACTTAGAGCATTGCTGAAGAATTAACAGTAACATTTGTAAAACACTGCCATTAACTTTAAAGTTTTTTGTTGTTTTTGTTTTGTTTTTGTTTTTGATTTTGTTTGTTTTTGTTTCTCAGACAGTCTCTTTCTGCCGCCCAGGCCGGAGTGTAGTGGCACAATCTCCATTCGCTGCAACCTCCACTTTCCAAGCAATCCTCTCATCTCAGCCTCCCACAGAGCTGGGATTCCAGGTGTGCACCACCATGTCTGGTTAATTTTTGTATTAAGTATTTAAATGCTAATTTTTGACCGAAGACATATATTTTCAAAATCATTAGAATTTCTGTACAAATTAAATCTAAAATTGAACCCTTGGGAGCAACTAAAATGTTCTGTCTCATAAAGGCATACACTTGAAAGTATCTGAAAACAAAAATGTTTAAAGATAACGTTTGGTATACACCCCTGTGGTTAAAAATAATAACTAAAAAGATAACGCTGACTAAAATGACTAAATGGAATGTGAAATTGGTAAATGTTGCCTAAATAATGATTATTTTTTATCATGTTGGAAAATCTGTGCACCAGGTCTCACAGAAAGCACTGTAACTGCTAACAACAAATAAAACTAAGCTTGCTACATAAAATAATGTCTCCACTAACAAAGTTTCCACTAACTGCATCCAATCTGTATTGCTGCGAAGGTTGTTACCAAAATGAATGATACTCAGTAACATTCGGAAAAACACTAAGACCAAATTCTGCTGAATGTTCTAAACCAGTCATAGAAAAACGTTAAGACCACCCTCAAATTAGGCATGTATGTAGTGGAAGATGGTTCTATCCACGTACTAACCGTCAAAATTATCCTCCACTTCACCCCAAAGGGACATCTTATACAGAAAATATGCTAACAAAAATATGTTGTTACAATGTCTAAGCGTTTAGAAGGCACTCTAAGAACAGTTTCTCTCTTGAAAACAATATTTAAACATCATTAAAAAAACAAAAAACAAAAAAACACAGTGAACACTCATTAAAACAGTACTCCTAACGCTACCATGGGGGTGGGGTGGTGAGAATGATGTCAGCATTCAGTAAAGTGGGAGACAATTTCTAACACAATAATGACAATAACTGTTACAAATCCTGACGGCCCTTGCAACGCGAAACGTTGGCAACTTGAAAATATAACTGAATTATGAAATACTGCAATATTCAAATGACCTGCAGTGAGTGAAAACTCAGCAAACACCCTTGTTCCTTCTGAACAATGACCTAAATAGTGAATCACTATAAAAAGAACAGATGACACATTCAATTCATCTGTTCAACCTCAAATGTGCAAATGTCTGACAGTCCCAGAGATAAGACACAATGAATTCAATAGGACAGTATGGTCATTTTAAGTCATCAGAATGTCTGCAAAAGGAGTGAAGAGAAACAATCAGACAGAGGCGGAAAGAGTGGGGGAGGGCTTGTTTAGGGAGACTGAAAAGGACGGGCGTTAAGCCTGTAAAGCAGAAAAAGGCTACCAAGAAGCCTAACTGGTACAGGAGAAAAAGAAGTTCGGGGATGATATTGACCAAATCCTCGACGTTGGCACAGGAGGTGGGGAGTCCGGCAAGACCAGCCTTTGTTGATTTCCCACTTTCCCCGATTTTTAAGCACAGGTCTGCTTTAAAACTCTCCCGCTGCCCCTAACCAATTTTAAGAGGTGAGGAGCGGGATGTAACTGGGTGATGGGTACCAAGGGGAGTTCCTTTCCCCAAATATTTCCTCCACCCAGGACGTAAACCACTCTGAGGGGTAGGATGGGTGAGACAGACAGACGCCGGGATCTCTCGGAAATCAATCCCAATGGAGAAACGGGCTGGGTGGGTGCGCGCGGTGGGGGAGGGGGCCGGCTCCGGTTCCAAGTGCGGCCACTTACGAAGACGCGCTGGGCACGAAGAAATCCACGGCGAAGCCGAAGTAACTTCCCTCGGGGCCAGAGTACTCGGCAGGACTGTCCACGTCTAGGTTGAAGGCGCGGCACAGAGGTAGCAGGAGTCCCGAGAGAAGAAGCGGGAGGCCGCGGGGACCAAGGCGCAGCCGTCGCCGCGGCGGAGAAGCCATCGTGGAAGAGCGCGCGGGACGCCGAGCCGGGAGCGGTGGCCACCTCCCCCCGCCCCACCGAGGCGCCCAGTGCCAGCGGCCCGCCGCCTGCGCGCGCCCAAACTTGCCGGCCGCTCTCGGCTAGCCCGGGACAGCTCCGGGGCAGGCAGGAGGGCTGAGCTTCGGAGCGACCGCCAGGGACAAGGGGCGCAGAGCGCGCGGGGCGGGGACAGCAGCGCAGACGGCCCCTGGCTTCCCTCTGGCTCCGCCGCTTCTGAAGCTGGGGACTGCCGGGGTGAGCGCCGCACCTCGGGCCTGAGAGCCGCGGCTGCACTGGGAGGAGACCTGGGAGGAGGAGGAGCCGGCCCGGGAGGCTGTGCCGCGGAGCTGGAGGAGGAAGTGGGGGAGGAGAGGCGCCCTTCCACAGGGGAGAGCTCAGCGCACTTCCGTGAGTGCAGTCGCCGCCTGTCCCGAGACCCGGGAGTCTGTGCCGGGGTCCCCAGCTCCTGAGCCTGGGTCAGCGGCAGCGCTCCTGGACGAAGGCCTCAGGCTGAGCACTGGAGGAGGCGCGGGAGGGCGGGGCCGGGGAGACACGGTCCAGCGTCCCAATCCACCCGCGTCCACGGGAGAAGCAAGGGCAGTCCACGTTCCCTTGTCCCGTGCGACTTTTGTTTAAAAATGAGGAAAGCTTTTTATCAGCTTCTCGTGTTTCTGCTACTTAGTCTGGGAGGCTCTCACGAACGAAACTTTGTAATTAATGGTCGTTAATTACACTCCATCCCACAAACACTGAACTTAATTACAGATTTCCAGAAAGCCAGCATAGCCTCTTGCAAGTGAGGTGTGTAAAGCTTAACTTAGTAATCAAAGAAAGGATTGGCAGGGCAAAGAATTGGCAGTGATCGTTTTGAATCAAGTCAGAATAATCGAAGCCTTATTCCCAGTTTGTTAGCTGCCCTTGTATGATTTAGAAAAACTGATTTGTTGATTTAGGATGTTTGGATAGACATAATTTCAGAGCTGGAAAAGGACTGCACACCGGTGAAATAAGGCCCCTCGTGCTTGTTTGCCACTGCTGTGTTCCATCAAGCCTTGACCAAACTGGACTGAGAGAGGGCCTTGAGGACAGGAGCCTTAACCTTTTTCTTAGTATTCCTATTTTCTAGCACCTTGCCAAGCAGATAGTAATGGATCAATAAAATGTCGAATCAGTGAATAAATAGCAGACGAAATCAGCAAAGTGCCCAGAGAAGTGACTCTTACATATTTCAAGTGTTTCATGTGCTACAGAATCTGTTGAACAAGATAAAGGTTAAGTGTATTGTGTGGACTTTAACAACTTACAAGTAAGTACTGGAACAGTAATTTCTGTTTTCCCAAAGTAACTATTAAAACTCAATCACAATATACATTAATAACTATCAAATAATCCTGTAAAAGGATGGAAGTGAAATGCCTAATTTGAATTTATAATATTTATTGGACCAGGTCCAGGTGCTCATGCTGGTAATCTCAGCACTTTGGGAGACTGAGGCAGGAGGATTGTTTGAGACCAGGAGTTCCAGGGGAACATAGGGAGACCTCATTTCCACAAAAATTTAAAAATTAGCTGGGAGTGTGGTGCATGCCTGTAGTCCTAGCTATGCCGGGGGTAAGGCAGGTAGATAGATCGCTTAGGCCCAGGAGTTCCAGGTTACAATGAGTCATGAGCCTGCCACTGCACTCCAGCCTGAGTGACAGAACAAGACCCTGCGTTAAAAAAAAAAAAAAAAAAGCCGGGCGTGGTGGCTCATGCCTGTAGTCCTAGCACTTTGGGAGGCTGAAGCAGGCGAATTGCCTGAGCTCAGGAGTTCGAGACCAGCCTGGGCAACACGGTGAAACCCCATCTCTACTAAAATACAAAAAATTAGCCAAGGGTGGCAGCATGTGCCTGCAGTCCCAGCTACTCAGGAGACTGAGGCAGGAGAATTGCTTGAACCCAGGAGGCGGAGGCTGCAGTGAGCTGAGATGGTGCCACTGCACTCCAGCCCAGGCCACAGAGTGAGATTCCATCTCAAAAAAAAAAAAAAAAAAAAAAGTATTAAATATTTCCATTTTTTAATTTGACTAAAAGATATGCAGCAAAACCTTTGGCATGTTTTACAAGGCATGGTCTAGCATCTGCCTAAATTACTGATTGAGAGAGGAAATCCAACACAAATCCTTACACATAAATGCAAATATGTGTAAGGCGAGCTTATTTCTCACCTTCTTTCCTAATACACCAAAGAGGCTACGGATATGTATGCATAAACCCAAAGGGTCTTTTATGTCTTAAAAACATGAGAACCAGTCTACCTGGAAATCCATCCAGGTGAGGAAGACAGAAGAGTTTAAACTCTGGCTAGATCCAGTAAGTCTCCCACTCCTCAACTTCTGATTCCAGGACAGGGGTCCAACAGACCAGGGTGGAGTGAAGAAATGTGAGAGGACCAGGGAAAGGAAGAAGCCAACGAAATGACGACACATGTACACCCACCAAAACTTGAGTGAACAACACACCCCCAAATAGGTCTACAAATTACTGAAAGCACTTATTCTTGAGCCATTCTTTATGAGTTTATTTTGAATGAGCAGTCTTGAAAATCAAGGAATTTGTTTTTTTAAAAAAGGCAAACAGGCCATGGACTATAGCTCATGCCTGTAATGCCAGCATTTTGGGAGGCCAAGGTAGGTGGATCACCTGAGGTCAGGAGATCAAGACCAGCTTGGCCAACACAGTGAAACCCCATCTCTACTAAAAATACAAAAATTAGCCAGGCGCAGTGGCTTACTCACACCTGTAATCCCAGCACTGTGGGAGGCCGAAGTGGGTGGATCACAAGGTCAGGGGTTCAAGACCAGCCTGGCCAAGATAGTGAAACCCTGTCTCTACTAAAAATACAAAAATTAGCTGGGTGCAGTGACAGACACCTGTAATCGCAGCTACTCAGGAGGCTGAGGCAGGAGAGTCACTTGAACCTGGGGAGTGGAGGTTGCAGTGAGCCAAGATCGCACCACTGAACTTTAGCCTGGATGACAGAATAAGACTCTGTCTCAGAGAAAAAAAAAAAAACAGGTGTGCTGGTGTGCCCCTGTAATCTCAGCTACTCAGGAGACTGAGGCAGGAGAATCGCTTGAACCCAGGAGGTGGAGGCTGCAGTGAGCTAAGATATTGTGGTATTGTGGGCCACTGCACTCCAGCCTGGGTGACAGAGCGAGAATTTGTCTAACAACAAAAAAAAGGAAACATACATTTCAATTAGGAAACTATGAAGCAGACTAACCTAGTGGCTTTAGAAACTTGGGGTTATAAATGCAGGCATGTCTTTGTGTGACCATACTTGAGCAGCCACTCACACAGTGCCTTGCAAATTGTATTATAGAACATGTCAATTCAGCTAATGCTGATTCAAAATCCACATTCCACCTGGTGCTATGTGCATGGGAGAGAGAAAAGAATGTTTTAGTCTATGAAAGAATGGTGATGCCCCTCCCCCACCCCATGACACTACTCTTTAAAGTACATTATAACAGTTTTCCAACTTAAAAGGAGAACTTCTGTGTATACATTAAGTATTCATTGAATATAATCCTTTTCTTAGAAAATAAAATATTAGATAGTAGAAAGAATTTGTACTTTGAATTTTATTCTCTACTACCCTATACTTTAGTAAAAATATTGATTCCAGTGGTTTCTGTAAAATAAAGCGCCAGGGTTCCATTCCTGGCTTTGCCAACTACCAGTTGTGTGACCCTGGGCAAATCAATCCAACCAGTCTGTGCCTCGGTTTTCTTATCTGTGAAAGGGAAAGGGAAATAATACTATGTCTATCTCAACAACAAAAGTTATTGTTGCCATTAATACTTTTACGACTAATAGTTTACCATGGTAGCAATAGCAAATTTTTTTTTTTTTTTTTTTTTTTTTTGAGACGGAGTCTCACTCTGTCATCAGACTGGAGTGCAGTGATGCCATCTCAGCTCACGGCAACCTCGGCCTCTTGGGTTCAAGCAATTCTCCTGCTGTAAATTTTTATGACTATTATTACACTCTCTTAGTTCCCCTAGTGCCTATCCAACAGGTCCTTCAATAACCGTAATCAAACCAGGGCTTCACGCAGCTCTGTCTCTGCAAACAAAGGAACTTAGTCCGTAATTTAAGAGGAATTTCAAATTTTATCTCTCTCAAAGAACCTCAAAGGAGATTCAGATCATAACCCATGGGAACTTCAGAAATCTGCTTCTTCTACTCTCCATTTCTCTGGAGGCTTTAACCCACTAAACCCTGCCCTAGAATTTTTGTTGCTGTTTTTGTCTAACTCACTCCTGTCTCTCCTCTCTTGGCTGTTTATTAGGGAGATTGACTTGTTCTCTTTTCACCCCCATAACCACCTCCACTCCCAGTGCTGCCCTTTCCTATCTGATCTCTAACAGAAAAGATTCTGGCCAGCACTTCTGCTCTTTGGGTGAATGGGAAAGAAGAGAAGGCAGGCAGTAAACGTGTCATCTTTCTGGGCCATGTTTCCTAAACTACCCCTTCAATGCTAGGATTCCCCAAGTCTCAGTTCTTGAGTCACTGCATTTCTCCTCAGGGTGATCTTATGCATTGTCATGCTCTCAAGTCTCACTTCTTACCACCTCCCACCTCACAAAGGAGCCTTAGCCATATTAAATTACTTAACATTTCTCCAGAGTGCCATCTTTGCTCAAAGGGCTCCATCTTCCTGGGCAACATTAGTTCTCCCTGCAAACATTTTCCACAAGCTCCCATCCTTCTGTTATATACAAACATACACAATGTCCTCAAAGTGACTGCTTCTTACTCTTCTTTCATTGCTTGTATTAGGCATCATCCTGTCCCCTAGAAAGACTTCTCTTAGGAACCACACCCGATTGTCTTTGTATCCTTGGAGCTTACAGACCTTAGGAATTAATTCCGTTGTCCAGGAACTTAATAACTAACATATCCCCACTGTTTTGCAAGGCTGAAGTGGGAGAATCACCTGAGCCCAGGAGATTGGGACCAACCTAGGCAGCATATCAGAACCCATGTCTCCTAGGAAGACTCATTGGGAACCATACTTTATTGTCTTTGTATTCTCAGAGCTTACAGGACCTTAGGAATTAATTCCATTGTCCAGAGACTTAATAATAACTAACATATTTCTAGTTCTTTGCAAGGTTGAAGTGGGAGGATCACCTGAGCCCAGGAGATTGAGACCAGCCTGGGCAGCATAGCAAGAACTCAATGACATTACTATATAAACTCAAGTATGAAGAGAAAGTTAATGAGTAGATTAAGAAAACATACATTGGCCAAGCAAGGAAGATCATGCCTGTAATCACAACACTCTAGGAAGCCATGGCAAGAGGATAGCATGAGGCCAGACGTTTGAGACCAACCAGGGCAACATAACGAGACCCGATTTCTACAAACTTGGGAGGCTGAGGCAGGAGGATCGCTTGAGCCCAGAAGCTTGAGGTTGTAGTGAACTGCGATCACACCACTGCACTCAAGTCTGGGCAATAGAGCAATACTCTGTCTCTTGCTATCTCTCTATACATATATGTATACATATACATATATGTCATAAATATATATTAAAATTTATTGTTTCTACTAGAGTCAAACTTACATTGTAAATATCAAGTCATATTTCCTCCTGGAGTTATACATTTATTGAGCACCTTCCTTGTGGTCCTATTTCCATAAGCCTCCTTTTTCATACTTATCTTTCAGAGTTGGTACAATCTATGATAGAAGATACATAAAACTGAGATTCAAAGCACCAAAATAGAAATCATGACCAGGTGCGTTGGCTCACACCTGTAATCCAGCCCTTTGGGAGGCCAAGGTGTGCAGATCGCTTGAGCCAAGGAGTTTGAGACCAGCCTGGTCAATATGACAAATCCCCATCTCTACAAAAAATAAAAAAATTACCCAGACATGTTGCCATGTGCCTATAGTCCCCCCTGGAGTGTGAGCTGGACTTAGTGAACTGCTTTTAGTGAAGAGAATAAAGAGAAAGTGACTGTGGGAGTTTGTTGACTAGGGCATAAAAGGCACTGAAGCTTCCTTTTGTTCTCTCTTGGAGGGGAAGCCAGCTGCCATGTTGTGAGGACACACAAGCTGCCTTATGGAGAAACCCGCATGGTGAGGACCTGAGGCCTCCTCCCAACCGCAATGTGAACAAATAATTTTCAGACTGGATTCTGCTTCCCAATCAGGCCTTTAGATGATAGCAACTCCTGCCAGCCTATAAATCTCAAGTGAGACCCTGAGCCAGGACCATCCATCTAAGTAGCTCTTTAATTACTGACCCATGGAAACTGAGATAATGTTTGTTGTTTTGAGCCAATGTAATTGGGGTGTAAAATTTGTTATTCAGCAATAGATAACTAATACAGTGAGTTTATAAAAGTAATTTGCTAAGGTCACAGAGCTAGGAAGTATTAGAGATGATCTAGCCAGTTTATAATAGCTAAGGTGACCATGCAATTTATTGTTGAACTGAGGCGCTTTAGAGACTAATAGAAACACTAATAATAATTATATTGATACAACAGCTATACACTGGAACTCTCCAGGGCAAACTGGAACATAGGATCATCCTAATTACATCCTATGCTCTCTATTGCTACACAATTCTGTTTTCAATGTAAGTAAGTATATACAGTATGGCCTGTGCAACAATGTAAGTTTAGCACAAAGAAACGATAATTCACTTATTCAGACAGAGACTGCTAGCTAGCTATCCAATATTCATTGTCTGCTTCTTGTTTGGTAACAAAATCCCTATACTGTGTGGTGGCAACAGTGGTCTAGCTAGAAAAAAAGAAACCATTTCCAGCTTCCTTCAGATGAACAAGATATGCCAGTAGATGTTGTCAGGTGGAGCTTATAGGAAATTTCTTTTAGGGGGGCTATCTTAACTATCACAAGGAACCTTTTTTGTGCTTCAATTTCTGTGTAGCTGCTGCCTAAGACATGGATGTGATAGTCGGAGCTGCAGCAGCCACATTGTGAACATGAAGCCCTACTTGGTAATATAGGTCATGACCTAAGAATTATGGAACAGAAAGTTTGTGTTTCTGGTAACCATGGACCCATCATACTGGTTTCGAACTGTAAACCTGTATTATGCAATGGAAAAATGTACCTTTATCTTTGTTAAGCTGTTATGACTTGGATTTTCAGTTATACCTTGACTAACCTAATCTTAACTGATATACTCACCTTAATTCCTCAAACAGAGATTTAAATTTTGAGTGCCAAAAATCTTTATTCTTAAGCTATTTGGACAAAAACTATTCTAAATATACTGACCACTCTAAAAGAGAAGAGTAGCTAAAAGAGAAACATTGTCAGGTAGTATTTTTGATGATACAAGGTTATTATTATGTACAGAAAGATGTGTCAGCTCACTGTTTAGGGTCTTTAAAAGTTTATATGCCCCCATGGAAGCTCTTCTAATTGTTGACATTAATAAAACAAGTATGAATTAAGTCATTGTGAGCAATACTCTAATTTTCAGATGGTCTGGTGCCATCACTAATTTTGTTCCTTCTGGGAGGTTTCCTAAAATCTCCACCCTTACTTCCTCTAAAACTTGAAAACTAGTGAAAGATTTTCACCTTTCAGTCTTTATGGATATATTTGGATTTAATAGAAAACGATGATATTCACTAAGATGTTAGATACAGAACTCTTAATTGCATAAAAACATTAGATTTAGCACATAGAAACAAAAAAAAATTAAAGGTTTTATGCATTTCAGCATTTTGTGAAGCATAAAGGGTTCTACAATTGGATTTCTTTTCTTCTAAGTTTTGACTAAATTACTAGTATGGAGATGGTTACATGAATTAATTCTATTCTTTAGTTATAAGAGAGTACTTAAGAAACTTTCTTATTCTGTCTAGTTGTTCTAACTATTTCAGTTTAGACTACCTTTATTGTTAACAAAATTTCTAAACCGTAGTTTAGTGAAGTACTCTCTATACAGAATAAATCTTGTTCATACATCTAAAATATCTAGGATATATATATGGAAGAAACTTCAAGGACAACCTAACAATATGACTGGCCTTTAATGCAATAATAAAGAACACTTGTTAAGACGTATGAAAACTAAGGCTAGATGATCATTTGATAAGGATGTAATAAATATGTGTTGTCTACTATAACTTTCTGAAATGATGAAAATATTCCATATCTATATTGTCTGAATACTTGCGTTACCCATATATGGCTCTTGAGCTCTTAAAATTGACTAGTATGATGGAAAAATTAAATTTCAACTTAAAAAATATTTTCATTGCCACATGTATCTAATGGCTTCCAAACTGGATAGCATAGTTATAGATGGTATTGATGCAGAGGTTAAAGAATCAGATTTCATAGATTCTAAAGTCTCTTCTAACTTTATACTGCCATAGCTGCAAAAATAAATGGTAAAACTTTTTCTCCATTACTGCTCCACTCTTAACCAAATTTTTCTGTCTTTAATATTAGGAATTCATTTATTCATTAATTTAATCATCATAGAATTAGTGTGCCAAGTGCAGTGGGAAAAAAAAAAAGCTGCTCTGGCATCAACATTTTTGACCTTGCTTTTCCCTTTCACTGCCTTCAATATCTCTTCTCCTTTGGGACGCATGTCTCATTGTCAAATGTGATAGCAGGGTACCAGGCTATGGACACCAAACCCTAAATGCAGGGACTTCCAGATTCAGCAGATATTTCTCTGCTTGGAAGGAGCAAACCCACAAAAATATATGGGGTTATGCAGGAATAATAAGGACACTGAGTCAGATCAGATTGATTTTAATGTAAATAATGTGATGTTACTTGCACATGTGAGATTGCGTGTGGGCTGTACATAATTCCCACTGTTGCCAGGATTCTTGCCAGTGTTCCAAGAATTCTCAAAGGGGCTTAAGCCAACATTAGGTTCCCAATCTCACTGGTACCTCACCTTCTGCATCTGGTTTATTTACTCAAACTTACACATACTTCATCCAAACTGAAAAATGGAATATCGCCCCTTTTACATTTATTCCACAAAGGAATCTGAATGCATGGTGGTTGCATGTAGTAGAATTCTGTAGAAAGTCTGATAGTGATGGTGGAGGGTAGTATTTGAGAGTAATGCAGTGGAGACCAGCTAACCACTTACAGTTGAATAGTAGACATATTTACAGCCCTCAGCCATTCCTACCATGGGAACATCGCGTTGACTGTGTCTCCTTCTCAGCCTTCTGGCCTGCCATTGTGTTGTGTGCACTCCTTGCCACCAGACCTTCTTTTTTTTCCCTTGTCCTCATTCCTAGGCCCCTGTGTCTTCCTTCTGGGCCAAGGTCATGTCTAAATCTTTCTCAGATTTCGTACTGAGCAACTAAGACTTCTCTTTGTTTTGCCCTATTTTTTTCAGACCATGTTTGGGATGTACATTGCAAGTCTCAAAATTTTGAATGAAAAACTAAGTTGAAAATGTTCTTACTCTAAAAAGGATCTCGTTCCCGAGTTTGAAATACAATTTTCTTTTTCATATGACTATATATGCTATATAAGTATATATTGTTACGAGAAAAAGATGCCTCAGAGAGGACTTGGCCATTGTCATAAAATCAATAAAAGGTGTTACTGGGACTAGAATACAGGTCTCTTGAAAGGCATTTATCTTTCTATTATATTATCACCATAAACAATGTGAGTTAGATAAGATTTTATAAACATGTCTGAGAATCTTATAATTACTTACATATTATATCCAATAGGAAATCTTTCTTGACTACCAAAAATGGCATAACAAACATTTGAAAAATAAATCAAATAAAAATGAAAAATGCATAGGTAAAAAAGTGATTGAACATAGCTTGATGTACATATGTATTTTTAAATGGTATTTCACATAGGTACATTAGTTAAGAATGTACAGTAGCCAATACTTTGAAAATCCAGTGTTACATATAGGAAGCAGAAATTTTAACCAAAAAAAAAAGAGAGAGAAAATTTTTTCCTCTTGGAGTTGAGTTAGAGAAGCAAGTAGACAATGATAATTATTTTGACAAAATTATGCCATGATCACAAACAATACCTTTTGAGGATGCCAGAAGATAGATTTACCAATGCTTATTGAATTAGAAAACCTTTACTGACTCAGTGCTACATACAAGATGCTATAGCATATTGTGGTACATCCTACAGCACTTTCAAGAATGAAGAGGCTGAGGCAGGTGGACTGCTAGAGGCCAGGAGCTGAAGACCAGCCTGGGCAACACTATCTACAAAAAATAAAAAAATGTTAGTCAGGAGTGGTGCCCCATGCCTGTAGTCCTAGCTACTCAGGAGACTTAAGCAGGAGCCCAAGAGTTTGAAGATGCAGTGAGCTATGATCATGTCACTGCACTCCAGCCTGGGCAACATAGTGAGAGCCTCTCTCTTTAAAAAAAAAAAAAAAAGGAATGAAATGAAGTATTTGTCAGGACTCTTTCAATTACAAGTGACAATATCCCAGTTCATATTAGCTAAAGTGAAAGAGAGACTGGATTGATTCACATAACCCAGAAGTGCAGCGTTGGTTCTGACTTCAAACACAACACAATTCTTTTTCCAGCTCTGCTTTCTTCTTTATGTTGGCCTTACCCTCTCCGACTGCATCAGGCTGTACAGTTGACCAGGGAAAATAGTTATACGTCCTAGTTTAGCAATCCATAGATGATAAAGCTTCCCTCTTCTCAAGTAAGTATCTCAACTCAAGGGAATGATTTATATTGACTGTGTTTATAATAACTGCTCACCCCTGAACCAATCACTGTATTCAGAGAGTGAGATACTATGGTTGGCTACAGGTCAGGTGATAACTCCTGTGGGAAGAATGTGGCACAGCACTGTGGTCGATGAATGTTGTTATTACTTAAGATGGAGGAAGGGCAGTTCCACAAAGATAGAGATGTAACCAGGCATACAAATACAACATTTGGCTACTGCAGACTCGTAAGTAACATGTCCTGTCCTCAAGGAGTTTTCCACATATAACTCTTGGTACTTATGTAAGAGGAAAATAATTCCCACATGTGCCCCGACTTTTTTGTTTCAATATTAATCAGTTATCCTGATTATGAAACTTGAAAAATATTACCCTAGCCCTTCTTACTGTTAATTAAATCTGTTTTTGTTAGTTTTAAACCAAGTATGAAAATTATGTAATCATTGGCATAATATTTTTGTGGTTAAAATACAATGTTGGCTTAAAACTTTTTGTATTATAAATTATACATTTATCTTCAGATATTGCGGGAACTATGTCAGCTAACAAGCCATTTCCTCAGTTAACCCTACTTCTGTGGTTGGGATGATTTGAAAACTGTAAACCTTGCTACACCTTGGTTGGTACTGTATTTGGAGACAATGTATTTTAACCTTGACAACAAAACTTACCATTATTTTTAGAGAAATTTCATTTGCTAGAAAGCATCATTTGTATTATTTTATACTCATGCTGCCTGGTGTATGGAGTGAAATTAAATGCCTGATGTTTCCATTACATATTTTTACTAAATGTGTCTCACATGCAATAGAGTGAAATACAGGTTTTATTGCATTAAGCTGCCAAGATCTCTGTGTTAATTTGATACTATAATACCGCCTAGTCAATCCTGAGGAATACGGATACATTAAATTACATGTAGGCATAATTTATAAACAAAAAGGATTCTCACGGTAATTATGAAATGTTATATATTTTCTCTTACTACAACATATATAATTTCTATTCTAGACAAAAACATACATATATTTGTGTGATACCTACAAATAACAGTTGATTTCACCTTTTTCCCAAGAAAAAGGGAAAACAATCCTTATTTAATGAGTATCAGAGTTCAAAATATTTCTTTGGTGAGTTCAGGCTCAGAAGAGTCAGAAGGGATCTACTATGCCAACTATCTGTACGTATCTCTTTATTTCAGCAACTAAAATTTCACAAATAACTTTTTAAAAAAATTCTGAGTAGAAGTTCTGTTACTATACTAGAAATGTGTGTTTTCACCACAAGTTCTTTCACTTTCACTGTAGCAAAAGAAATGCAGGTTGATCTCCCTAAATGTCCTTGGGAAGTGGCTACTATTGAGTTTTCTTGGGTTCTCCTCACCTCCTGAGGGTAAAAGAGAACCCCAGGAAGATTACATTTGAATCTTTCACCTGCCACTGAAAAGCAGCCATCTCAGAAATGTCAATATCACTTGTCTAATAATCAATCCTTCTCTTCAATTAAATAGCATTTCCTTCATGCTTTAACTCATTGGTTTTCAAACGTTTCTTAGCAGCGGAACCCTTCAAATGGCACACCAACTGAATTTACATATGTAAGACTAAGAAAAAGCAGGACCCAGACGCTGCCAGAGGACCACCGTCAAGTACACCTGAAAACTACAGCTTTCAACACTTCACACCACCTTTGTTTTATGATACACCTATTATGCTGTAGCTATGATGAGAGCATACAAATAAATAAAAGACTCAGTCATTTCCCTCAGGCACGTTCATTTTCATTTTTTTATAGTGGTTTCAGCATATTCACCTACAATTTATATGGTTCTCCACTCAAATAAACCTCCCTGAGCATCTACCTTCCCTATTCTCCTCTCCCTTTCATAATGCTCAAAAACATCTGCACACTTTTTATCCCACTTCTGCCTCAACTCAGCTGCATTTTTGCTGTGTAGCCCATATCAAGACTTTAACCCATATCAGTCAAAGTCTCCACCAAGCCCATTTCCGCAGGGGACGGTGCTATTTTGCTCCCATTCAACCCCCTCTCCAATAATCCATATTAGATACGTGAGGAAGAATAGAAATAATCTTTTCAATTTCCATTTTATAATTAGATATATATAAACAAAAACGCTCTGTTGGTACCTGGGACACTGCGTATGATGACGATGATACAAATGTGCACGTGCTCCAGTGGCATCATTTGCAGGAGCAATACACAGCTATATGGCCACCTACCTCAAGCCTCCTCTGTGCTGAAGAAAATCTTGCTAGGGGGTGTATCTCAAAAGGCGGTCTGAGGACCACTGCCATCCGGGGTCTTTGTACTAAAAGTGGGATGCCAGGCCTAGCTAAATCAGGATTTCTGGGGTGGAGATGATGAGACCTGATTTTTTTTTTTTTTTTTAAGAACTTCTTTTGGGGAGTTTTAGTGAAACTAAACTTAGTGAAATTTGAGCATTCCATCTTTTTAGTTACCTATTGCTACATAGCAACTCTTCCCCCTGACAACCCCAGTAGCTTTAGACAATGATTTCTTATTTCTCATGATTCTGTGTAGGTTCACTAGTAGTTTCTGTTTTGGCATCTCCTGGGCTCACTCAAGCAGCATCATTCTGGTAAAGGTATGGCTAGACTGGAAGGTCCAAAATGGCCTCATACATGTATTTGGCAATGCTGCTGGCTGTTAGCAGCAGAGCATCTCAGTTCTTCTTGTGACCTCTCATCCTCCAGTCAGCTGAAGCTCCTCAGGGCAATGCTCCAAGACAGCAAAGGTGGAAGCTGCAAGCTTTCCTGAGGCCTAGGCTTGCTTGTGCAACATCATTTCTGCCACATTTTGTTGGGCCAGAGCAAGTGAGATGGCCAGACCAAGTTCAAAGCAGAGAAAAAATAGGTTTCATTTCTTGATAGATTCAGTCACAAAGCATTTTGTGACTGTATTTATTTTTCCTGTACACCATAGTTCTTAATACTTAGTCCCTTCTCCATCATGTCTGCAGGGATTGTTGTGTTTATGAAACTTCTATGGTATGTTTTTTATGGGCTTTGCTTTGAAATGATAATTTCTATAGGTACTTGCTGGAAACAGGTTGTTTTGCTTTCTAGTCCTAAAACCAGGATTGTTAAAATCATAGCTAATAGTCATTAAATATAAGGGTCCAACTTCAGTCGAAAAGATTCAGAAGCTCAAAAGAAAAAAAAAAAAAGTTGGTATCTAACTTCCATTTTGGACCTACTGAAAAACAACTATGGGCTTATTTAAGAAAAAAATTATTAATACAACAGAATTGCACATATCCACAATTATTTTATTCAGGTTTTTCCCCATCAAAACCTTTTCAAATATGAAAAAAATCAGAACTGGTTAAGTAAATTTAATTTCCTCTTCTACCAGGCTTGCAAAGGGAGAGCTTCCACCCAAGCCACACCTACATCTCTGCTCCAAGAATTTGCTAGTGTATACACAAGTTACATGAAATATTGAGAAAACTGATTTAAAACGTATTCTTGGAAAGTGGCCTCTGAGAGGACTTAACTAGCAGTTAATTCTTAAGAAAAATGCCAAACCCTGAGTGCAACCATGGGCAAGTCAGCTATCTCAGTGTTTCTCCTAAAGTGAGCAATGAATTTTATGCTCTGTACCTAACTGACTTCAGTCCATCTTTATTCTCTCTACCATTTTCATATTTAAATAAAACCTTTTGCTGTTTTCAAAAATCACTTTTTAGGATAAGCTCTGGTAAAAGAGGAAACCACGAAAATCTCATTTAATCAACTGAAAGAAAATATGCCATTAATTTGCCTGCTGCCTTCAGTTAAAGTGTTTGAATTCATTCTCCTGTATTTAACATTTGCTTATATATTTTTTTCCCCTTTTGGTTTATACTAAGGCAAAAGTTTGCCAAGAACTATGTCCTCCTGAGTCAGCAAGTAAATTTCCCACTTAGATGAGTCACCAGCCTGGCTTCCCTAAGTCAGAGTCCTGTGTCTGGACTGGATGAGAAACAACATTACAGGCAATCAGTCTAGACAGCTTAGGGGGCAGTCACTTGGCCATTTATGGTATCATTTCCTTTTTTTTTTTTTTTTTTTAACTAAGAGAGCCTAGAGAGCAAAGAGAGGCTCCTGGGAATATATGCAGGGTTGCCAAATTTAGCAGATGAAAATACAGGATGTCCAGTTAAATTTGTATTTCAAATCAACAATGAATAGTTTTTTAGTATACATATGCCCTGTGCAATATTTGGAACATACTTTCACTAAAAATAAAAAAAATCACTTGTCTGAAATTCACATTTAATTGACTATCCTATATTTTATCTGGCAACCCTACATATATGGATCTCAACTCACAGCAATCACCTTTTATCATGCTACAGAATGTCACAGATGAAAGTCTTTTTTTCCTGAGTTTTAGAGAATGAAATTTGAGTTATTTTTCTTTCATCTTTTATTAACTAGGGAATTACTATCTAACATCTGAGAAAGAAAAAATGATTAGTGACAAGAATTCCTTAGAGCAGTGCTTCTCAGACAGTCATGTACATACAAACCAAACCACATGAGAACCTTGGAAAAATCCAGATTCTAATTCATCAGCCCGACGTGAGGCCTGACATTCTGCATCTGTAAAAAGCTCTCAGGTAATAGCAATGCTGCTGGTCCATGGACCATACTGGTCAGTAGCAAGGTTTTTAGTGTTTCTCAAATTTTGCTGTATATTAGAAAAATCTGGGGAGCTTTTAAAACTCTTGATGCCCAGGCTGCATCTCACCTATTAAAATCCAAATCTCTGGGAGTGGGAGCCAGGTGTCAGTATTTTTTTTTTTAAGCACCTCAGTTGTTTCCTATGCACAACCAATGTTAAGACCTGCTATCTTTGGCCAACCAGTTCACTGCAACACTGGTTAATATTTATCTTTATATCCTTAGTGGAAGGCAATCACTTAAAAAAAAAAAAAAAAAAAAAAAAGGGAACTCTGGTTGTTACATAGTAACTGTAATCTTTGTTTTAATTTTTTTTTTTATTTTTAACTTTCATGGATACATAGTAGATATATATATTTATGGGGTAAGTAACTATAATCTCCAGAGGCTGAAATTGAAGGATCTCCACTGCAGTCTTTTCAGTGTGTCCACTTTCAGTTATACTTTCTAAGCAATTGAGAAAAGCAATAGTTTTTTTTTTTCTTTGCTTAAGCTCAGTGGCAAGAAAGCAATAGATTTTTATTATTTCAACTGTTATAATAAATATCTCTCACTAAATATTTTCCAAATTCAGAAATTTTATATCTGTGGCACCAAGATTGTTGGAAAGTACTTTTTCCATGATTCTAAAATCATTTATTTTTCTTAATGTTTCTAATAGAAACCTAATAGCCACCACCTCAGAGTTAGACTGGCTTGGAAAAGACTAGTTTTTATTGTCTGTTACTCTGGGAGGCTTGACTAGAGTCAAGGAATGTGGTTTACGGTAGAAAATCAAATCTTTAAGTCTTGTCGTTTTTCACATAAAGACATGTCGATAACATAAAAGTATGCTTTCAAAGCTACTGATATGAACATAACATATACAAAACACATACTTACACAAAATATAAAAAGAAATGTCTATAGAAGCCTTGTTTCTTAACCAAACACCTTCCTCATTTTTCCTCTAATTATTGTCACTTTGGTGCCATCCATTTTTTTACCATCTTCCCTAAATCACAATCTTCTTTTTGTAGTCTTGTTTAGACTGAGAAATGCCTTTAGGGTACCTTGTACTTTATGCTGGAGTGCTGTCCCATGGACTCTTTCTCTTTCTTTTCTTTTTTATTTATCTTGGTTTTTCTTTGTCCACTTCATTCATCATGTATTCTCTTTATTCATGTGTGCCTAGCCTGCTCCCTCTATCTCTTCTCCGCTCAGTCCTGTACTTTTTTTTTTTTTTAAGTTTCTACATTGTTTGGGGGGTGTGTGTGTGTGCACGCACACCACCATGCCTGGATAATTTTTGTATTTTTGTGGAGATGGGGTTTTACCACATTGGCCAGGCTGATCTCGAACTCCTGGCCTCAAGTGATCCACTTGCTTTGGCCTCCCAGAGTGCTGGGATTACAGGCGTGAGCCACTGCGGTCGGCCAGTCTTCTACTTTAGTGTCCTAACAATCTAGAATCTGTGACCAGGTCTTTTACTTGACCTGTCCCCCTCACCAACTCCAGCAGCTGCTACCATGCCTTGGGAAAAAACCTTAAGGAGTCCACACATGCCCCTGATACTGGGTGGCAACATCAGCAGGTTGAAAGGTTGCCAGCTTGAAGAGGTGACTCAGAAGAGGGTGGGTGGCAAATTGTTTTGCAAACATTTAACTATGGGTCCCTTCTGTAGTGTGCCCTTTTGGAAAATTTTTGGCTTGGAGGTGAGCTAGGGCAAAGTGGAATGCATCTCTTATGCAACATGAGCCTCCCACAATGAGGAGGAAAAGTTAACCTTCACACAAAGTCAGCTGCCTAAAAATGTTTTTGTTCTAAATAATGGTAGTTTACCTTTCCTGCCATCATGGGAGGCTCATACACAGTTTCCATTTTATTTTATTTTATTTCATTTCATTTCATTTCATTTCATTTTGAGACAGAGTCTTGCTTTGTTGCCCAGGCTGGAGTGCAGTGACACAATCACTGCTCACTGCAGCCTCAACCTTCCAGGCTCAAGCGATTCTCCCATCTCAGCCTCTGGAGTAGCAGCTGGGACTACAGGCGCATGCCACCATGCCCATTATACGCAGTTTCTTAAAACTCGGAACAGTGTACAATATGGTGACAGAACAATAACTAAACTAATGTTTATTCAACATTGTAAATTTTTATATGCAATTAGACGTTTAAATCTTGAAAACAACCCCCATTTTAGAAAATGAGGGTTAGAGAATAATGAGTTGCCCATGGTCACACTGGTAATCAGGTGGTAAAGACAGAATGTGAATCCAAACAAATCGAGTTAGAGAGCTTAGCTGCTGTACATTTGAATATATCTAGGGCCTCCACTATGCTGTATTGCCTTTTATAGTTCTCTTGGAGAATAACAGGATTCTAAAGGACCCTGATTTTAGATATTAATGTTGATAAATGCATTAACTGTAGTAGTTTTCTCCAAGCTGATTAAAAATGTTATTTGAAGTGTTACACAAGCTTGATATTACATAAAGGTTAATCACAGTAAGAATTTTATTCCCCTTTCATATTCTTTTAGTCTTTCTGATTACTACAAAAGGCTCAGATTGGGCCGGGCACGGTGGCTCACGCCTTTAATCCTAGCACTTTGGGAGGCCAAAGTGGGTGGAACACCTGAGGTTGGGAGTTTGACACCAGCCTGAGCAACATGGAGAAACCCCATCTCTACTAAAAATACAAAATTAGCCAGGTGTGGAGGCATGCCTCTAATCCCAGCTACTTGGGAGCTAATCCCAGCTACTTGGGAGGTCAAGACAGGAGAATCACTTGAACCTGGGAGGTGGAGGGTGCAGTGAGCCAAGATCGTGCCATTGCACTCCAGCCTGGGCAATAAGAGTGAAAACTTCGCCTCAAGAAAAAAAAAAAAAAAGGCTCAGATTGGTGCTAACTTGCGTTGGCAACTCTACTCATATTTGCTAATCTTTTAACAAAGAAAGGCAGGCCTTAGGCTGAGAAGTTCTGGTAGGCAAGAGTAACATTATTTTCTGTTCATTTCTAAGATTATTTTATATTTGTGGCAAATGATTTTGGCTTGTTTATTTAGGCATGAATATATGTCCTCTTTAAATAAAATTCACATGTATATACTTTTTTAAAAAAGTACATGGTAGAGTTGACATGCAGATGTGTCAAAAATCATGCCGGTAATATGGCAATGGTTGCAGTCTAGACTACTTTAAACAACACAACAAAAACAAAACAAAAAGACTTTGCAGTCCTATTTCTACTAGCTGCATGAAAATGTTGGAATTAAGGAAGAAATAAACAATTTAATCCTGAAGAGAACAGAATATTAGCTGCCATTGAATTCTGTTCTAGGGCTTCTAGAGTATAAAACAATTACTCCTCATTCACTCCTGTGAGGCGTTATTATGTTGTAGAAAGAGCTGTTGACACAATTTCACAGGCTAAAGGTCGGATCCTAACTCTGCCACTGACTAACCCTAGGCAGGTTCTCATACATTCCTTGAATTGAGTTTCTCCATCAAGAAATAAAGATAAATTAGTTTCTGGCCAGGCTCAGTGACTCATGCCTGTAATCCCAGCTCTCTGGAAGGCTAAAATGGGCTGTTTGCTTAAGCCCAGGAGTTCAAGACTAGCTTGGGGAAACATGGCGAAAACCCTTCTCTACAGAAAATACAAAAATTAGCCAGCCATGGTGATACACGCCTGTAGTCCCAGCTACTCTGGAGGCTGAAGTGAGAGGATTGCTTGAGCCCAGAATGTCGTGGCTGTAGTGAGCTGTAACTGTGCCACTGCACTCCAGCCTGGGTGACAAAGTCAGACCCTGTCTCAAACAACAACAACAACAACAACAACAAAAAACAAATTAAATAGTTTATTCTAGCCGTTTAGTCTATGATTCCACACTCAATGTATCCTCAATGGTTTGTACATTTTTTCCTAGTCACATCAGTATGGAACTGTGTGGGTTAAATCTCCTTTGACAACCTTCTCACTTAGAGTTAAAAAAAAAACAAAACTGTACCTATTTCCATTTATTTGCCTTTCTTCCAAAGTGCTTACCTAGGAGAAGCTTTGTATAGGTTTTGAGATAATATAAACAACGCTAATGCTTTATTTTGTAAAGCTTCTGTTTTGTTATCAAAAGCTATCAAATTTAAAGTCCTTGGGGGTGGGGTGAAAGTGCTGTTATAGGTCAGCTGCCCATTAAAACCTGCTTTTGTTCTGGGAGAAGGTGAGACATTAACTTCCTTTACACCATTCAAAGAAACTAGCTTAAATTCCAAGGATGCCTGTGGCATTTACCCGACACTGCACTTCCCCATTGTGTGTGTTTGTTTGCTTTAACATTGGGCACAAAGTACAATTAATTACCACTGCTCACTGAACTAGAATATAATTATGGCCTGAAAGGATGACCAAACTGCTTTCTCTTGTTGAGTGACTATATCTGCAGAGACCCTTTTCCAGAGCTGCTTGAGTAAATGATCAGCTCAGCGCTATTGCTGAGCACAGCCTGGATAAATAGATGGCCCACTTTTAGTTAGTGTTCTTAAATTTTCCTGGATCTGGGCTTCACAAAAAGAAAAACTAAATTAGACAGTGAAAACACAAAAGCAGAAAACACGAGACCACAGGTTTCATTTGCTGTATAAGATCATTTAAACTCCTAGTTTCGTGGTTATTTTCTCTTTTTTTTTATTTTAATTTTTAACTTTTGGGGGTACCTGTGCAGGACGTGCAGGATTGTCACATAGGTAAACGTGTGCCATGGTGGTTTGCTGCACCTATCAACTCATCACCTAGGTATTAAGCCCAGCATCCATTAGCTATTTTTCCTAATGCTTTCCCTCCCCCCACCCCACCCCACCCCCCGAGAGGCCCCAGTGTTTGTTGTTCCCTTCCTTGGGTCTGTATGTTATCATTGCTTATTTCCTACAGATAAGCAAGAACATGTGGTGTTTGGTTTTCTGTTCCTGAGTTAGTTTGCTGAGGATAATGACTTCTAGCTCCATCCATGTTCCTGCAAAGGACATGATCTTGTTCCTTTTTATGACTGCATAGTATTCCGTGGTGTATATGTACCATATTTTCTTTATCCAGTCTATCATTGATGGGCATTTGAGTTGATTTCATGTCATTGCAATTGTGAATAGTGCTGCAATGAGCATACACATGCATGTATCTTTGTAATAGAATGATTTCTGTTCCTTTGGTTATATACCCCGTAATGGGACTGCTGAGTCAAATAGTATTTCTGGTTCTAGATGTCTGAGGAATCACCACACCATCTTCCACTATGGTTGAACTAATTTACACTCCCACCAGCAGTGTATAAGTGTTCCCTTTTCTCCACAACCTTGCCAGCATCTGTTATTTCCTGACTTTTTAATAATTACCATTCTGATGGCATGGGATAGTATCTCATTTGGTTTTGATTTGCATTTCTCTAATCATCAGTGATGTTTAGTTTTGTTTCTAAAAACCCTAGGAGAAAATCTAGGCAATGCCATTCAGGACATAGGAATGGGCAAAGATTTCATGATGAAATCACCCAAAGCAATCGCAACAAAAGCAAAAATTGACAAATGGGATCTAATTAAACTAAAGAGCTTCTGCGCAGCAAAAGAAACTATCATCAGAATGAACAGGCAACCTATAGAGTAGGAGAAAATTCTTGCAATCTATCCATCTGACAAAGTTCTAATATCCAGAATCTACAAGTAACTTAATCAAATTTTCAAGAAAAAAAAAACCCCATTAAAAAGTGGGTAAATGACATGAACAGACACTTCTCAAAAGAAGACATTCATGTAATTTTTTTCTCACATTTATTTAAATTTTTTTTAATTTTCAATTTTCATGAGTACATAGTAGATGTATATACTTATGTGATATGTGAGATATTTTTTTTTTTTTTTTTGTGGCGGAGTCTCGCTCTGTTGCCCCCAGGCTGGAGTGCAGTGGCGCGATCTCGGCTCACTGCAAGCTCCGCCTCCCGGGTTTAGGCCATTCTCCTGCCTCAGCCTCCCGAGTAGCTGGGACTACAGGCGCCGCCACTACGCCCGGCTAATTTTTTTTGTATTTTTAGTAGAGACGGGGTTTCACTGTGTTAGCCAGGATGGTCTCGATCTCCTGACCTCGTGATCCGCCCGTCTCGGCCTCCCAAAGTGCTGGGATTACAGGCTTGAGCCACCGCGCCCGGCCGAGATATTTTGATATAGGCATACAATATGTAATAATCACATCAGGACAAATAGGGTATTTATCCCCTCAATCATCTATCATTTCCTTGTATTATAATCATTCCAATTATACTCTCCTATAGTTATTTAAAAATGTATAATAAATTATTGTGGACTTTAGTGACCCTTTTGTGCAATCAAATACTAGACCTTATTAATTCTAACTATATTTTTGTACCCATTAACCATCCCCACTACCCCCACCATACACGCTATCCTTCCCAGCCTCTGGTAACCATCAATCTATCTCCATGAGTTCAATTTTTTTAATTTTTAGCTCCCAGAAATCAATGGAAACATGCAAAATTTGTCTTTCTGTGCCTGGATTAGTTCACTTAACATAATGTCCTCCAGTTCTGTTCATGTTGCTGCAAATGACGGGATCTTATTCTTTATTATGGCTGAATAGTACTCCATTGTGTATGTGCCTCATTTTCTTTATCTGCTTATCTATTGATGGACACTTAGGTTGCTTCCAAATCTTGGCTATTGTGAATAGTGCTTCAATAAACATGGGATTGCAGATATCTCTTCAATATATTTGCTTTCTTCTGTGTATATAGGTAGTAGTGAAATTGCTGGATCATATGGTATTTTATTTTTAGTTTTCTGAGGAACCTCTAAACTGTTCTCCATAGTGGCCGTGTTAATTTTCACCCCTACCAACAGTGTACAAGTGTCCTTTTTCTCCACATCCTCATCGGCCTCTTTTGGATAAAAGCCATTTTAACTGTGGTGAAATGATATCTTATTGTAGTTTTGCTTTTCATTTCTCTGATGATTAAAGATATTGAGCACCTCTTTATACACCTGTTTGCCATTTGTATGTCTTCTTTTGAGAAATGTCTATTTAGATGTCTTGTCTATTTTTGACGGAGTTATTAGATTTTTTCCCTACAGAGTTGTTTGAGCTCCTTATATATTCTGGTTATTAATTCCTGGAACGATGAGTAGTTTGCAAATATTTTTTCCCATTCTGTGTGTTTTCTCTTCACTTTATTCTGTCTTTTGCTGTGCAGAAGCTTTTCAACTTGATGTGATCCCACTTGCCCAATTGTGCTTTAGTTGCCTATATTTTGGGAGTATTACTCAAAAAATCTTTGCCCAGACCGATGTCCTGGAGACTCTCCCCAGTGTTTTCTTTTAGTGGTTTTATAGTTTGAGGTCTTAGATTTAAGTCTTTAGGCCGGGCGTGGTGGCTTATGCCTGTAATCCCAGCATTTCAGGAGGCCAAGGCAGGTGGATCATTTGTGGTCAGGAGTTTGAAACCAGCCTGGCCAATATGGTGAAACACCATCTCTACTAAAAATACAAAAAAAATTAGCCAAGCGTGGTGGCGGGCACCTGTGATTCAGCTACTCGGGAGGCTGAGACAGGAGAATCACTTGAACCCAGAGGTGGAAGTTTCAGTGAGTCGAGATCGGGCCACTGTACTCCACCCTGGGTGACAGAGTGAGATGCCCTCTCAAAAAAAAAAAAAAAAAAAAAAAAGATTTAAATCGTTAATCCATTTGGATTTGATTTTTATATGGTGAGAAATAGGGGTCTAGTTTAATTCTTCTGTATAAGGATATACAGTTTTTCCAGCACCATTTACTGAAGAGACTGTCCTTTCCCCAATGTATGTTCTTGGTACCTTTGTTGAAAATGAGATCAGTGTAGATGAATGGACTTATTTCCGGGTTCTTTTTTTTTCTCTATCCTGTTCCATTGGTCTGTATGTCTGCTACTACATCAGTCTTATGCTGTTTGGGTTGCTATGTAATATAATTTGAAGCCAGGTAATGTGATTCCTCCGGGTTTTGTTTTTTTGTTTTTTGTTTTTTTGTTTTTTTTTTTTGCTCAGGATGGCTTTGGCTATTCTGGGTCTTTTGTGGTTCCATATAAATTTTAGAATGATTTTTTCTATTTTTATGAAGACTATCATTGGTATTTTGATAGAGATTGCACTAAATCTGTAGATTGCTTTAGGTAGTATGGACATTTTCATAACATTGATTCTTCCAATTCATGAATGTGGAATATATTTCCAATTTTTATGGGTCCTCTTCAATTTCTTATGTCAATGTTTTATAGTTTTTATTGTAGAAATCTTTAACTTCTTTGGTTAAGTTTATTCTTAGGTATTTTATTTTATTTGTAGCTATTGTAAATGAGATTATTTTCTTGATTTGTTCTTCAGAATGTTTTCTGTTGGCATATAGAAATGCTACTGATTTTGGTATGTTGATTTTGTGCCCTGCAACTTTCCTAAATTTGTTTATCAAATTCTAATAGTTTTTGGTGGAGTCTTTAGGTTTTTCCAAATGTAAAGATCATATCATCTACAAACAAGGATAATTTGACTTCTTGCTTTCCAATTTGGATGCCCTTTATATCTTTCTCTTTTCTGATTGTTCCAGTTAGGACTTCCAGTTTTGAATACCAATGATGACAGTAAGCACTCTTTTCTTGTTCCAGATTTTAGAGGAAAAGCTTTTAATTTTTTCCCCAATTAGTATAATATTAGTTGTGGGTCTGTCATATACAGCTTTTTGTGTTGAAGTATCTTCTTCTATAACCAGTTTTTTGAGGGTTTTTATCATGAAGAGAAGTTGAATTTTATCAAATGCTTTTTCAGCATCAATGGAAATGATCATGTGATTTTTGCCCTTCATTCTGTTGATATGATGTATCACATTGATTGATTTGTATATGTCGAACCATCCTTGGATCCCTGGAATAAATCCCATTTGGTCATGATGAACCATCTTTTTTTAATGTGTTGTTGAATTCAGTTTGCTAGTATTTTCTGAGGATTTTTGCATTAATGTTCATAAAGATATTAGCTTGCAAGTTTCCTTTTTTGGTTGTGTGTTTGGTTTTGGTATCATGGTAACATTGACCTCATAAATGAATTTGGAAATATTCCCTCCTCCTCTATATTTCAGGATAGTTTGAGTAGTATCGGTATTAGTTCTTCTTTAAATGTTTGATAAAATTCAGCAGTGAAGCCACTGAATCCTGGACTTTTCTTTGCTAGGAAACTTTTATTACAGCTTCAATCTCATTACTTGTTATCGTTTTGTTCAGGTTTTGGATTTCTTTGTGGTTCAATATTGGTAGGTTGTGTGTGTCTAGAAATTTATCCATTTCTTTTAGGTTTTCCATTTCATTGGCATATAGTTGTTCATAGTAGCTTCTAATGATTCTTTGAATTTCTGCAGTATTAGTTGTAATATCTTCTTTTTCTTCTCTGAATTTATGTATTTGGGTCTTCTCTCTCTTTTTCTTAGTCTGGCTAAAGGTTTGTCAACTGTTTATCTTTTCAAAAAACCAACTTCGTTGGTGAACTTCGTTCACTTCGTTGGTATTTTCTATTGTTTTCTTCATTTCAATTTCATTTATTTCTGCTCTGATCTTTACTATTATTTTTCTTCTACTTTTAGGGTTTGGTTTGCTCTTGCATTTTTCATTCTTAAAGATGTATAATGAGGTTATTTGACATTTTTCTGCTTTATTGATGTGGGTGCTTATAGCTATAAACTTTCCTCTTAGTACTGCTTTCACTGTATCCCATAGGTTTTTGTATGCTTTGTTACCATTATCATTTTTTCAAGGAAAAAAAAAAATTGAGACAGGATCTTGCCCATGCTGGAATGCAATAAGTGGCAAGATTATGGTTCACTGTGGTCTCACTCTCCTGAGCTCAAGTAATCCTCCCTCCCCAGCCTCCCAAGTAGCTGGGACTGCAGGAACAAACCAGCATGCCCACCTACTTTATTTTATTTTAGTAGAGATGAGGCCTCAGTATGTTGCCCAGCCTTCAAGAAATTTTTAAATTTCCTTCTTAATTTCTTCACTGACCCACTGATCATTTGGAAGCATATTGTTTAATTTCCATGTGTTTGTATAGTTTACCAAATATTGTTGTGGACTTCTAGTTTTATTTCATTGTGATATAAAATGTTGATATAATTTCACTTTTTAAAATTTTTTAAGACCTGTTTTGTGACTTAAAGTATGGTCTATCCTTGAGGATGATCCATATGTTCAGGAGAAAAATGTGTATTCTGCAGCCGTTGGATGAAATGTTCTGTAAATATCTATTAGGTCCATTTCGTCTACAGTGCAGATTAAGTCCAATGATTCTTTGTTGATTTTCTGTCTGGATGATCTGTCCAATGTTAAAGTGAGGTGTTGAGGTCTTCAGCTATTATTGCATGGGCGTCATCTCTCTCTCTTAAGCTCTAATAATATGAGCTTTATATATCTGGGTGCTCCAGTGTTGGGTGCATATATATTTACAATTGTTATATCCTCTCGCTGAATCAACCCCTTTATCATTATTATAATACCTTGTCTCTATTTTTTGTGGCCTTTATCATGAAATCTATTTTGTCTTATATAAATTCAGTGACTCCTGCTCTTTTTTGGTTTCCATTTGCATGGAATATCTGTTTCCATCCCTTTATTTTCAATCTATTATGTTTTTATAGGTGGAGTACATTTCTTTTGGCAACAGATCATTGAGTTTTGTTTTTTCATCCATTCAGCCACTCTATATCTTGTGACTGGAGAGTGTAGTCCATGTATATTAAATGTATTATTGATAAGTAAGACCTTACTGTTGCCATTTTGTTATTTGTTATTCAGTTGTTTTGTGGTCTTCTCTTCTTCCATCTTTTGCTCTTTCCCATCTTCCTTTTGGCGAAGGTGAGTTTCTCTGTTGGTACATTTTAATTTCTTGCTTGGTATTTGTTGTATGTTTTTTGATTTGAGGTTATCATGAGGCTTGCAAATGTCTTATAACCCATTATTTTAACTGTTGACAACTTAACCTTGATTGTATAAACAAACAAAATAACAAGCAAAGAGAAAACACTTTACCTTTGTCCTCCCATTTTTAAACTTTTTGTTTTTTCTCTTTACATCTTATTATGTTATCTATGTATTTAACTGTTTTTGTAGTTATTATATTTTATAGGTTGATATTTGAGTCTTCCTACACAAGATATGAGCAGTTTATATATCACAATTACAGTGTTATATATTCTGTATTTGTCTGTAGGCTTACTGTTATCAGTGAGTGTTGTATCTTCAGATGATTTCTTATTGGTTGCTAATGTCTTTTTCTCTTTTCCTTCAGATTGAAGAACTTTCTTTAGCTTTTCTTATATAATAGGTCTGGTGTTGAGAAAATCCCTCAGCTTTTGTTTGTCTGTGAAAGTCTTTATTTCTCCTTTATGTCTGAAGCATATTTTTGCTGGATATAATAATCTAGAATAAAAGGTTTTTGTTTTTTTTTTGCCTTCAGCACTTTCAATATGTCATGCCACTCTCTCCTGGCCTGTAAGGTTTTCACTGAGAAGTGTGTTGCCACAAGTATTGGAGTTTTTGGTACGTTATTTGATTCTTTTCTCTTGCTGCTTTTAAAATCCTTGTGTTTTTTGTTTGTTTGTTTTTGTGTTTTTGGTTTTTGTTTTTTTTTTGTTTTGTTTTTTTTTTTTTGAGATGAGGTTTCACTCTTGTTGCTCAGGCTGGAGTGCAGTGGTGTGATCTTGGTTCACTGCAACCTCTGCCTCCCTGGTTCAAGTGATTTTCCTGCCTCAGTCTCTCAAGTGGCTGGGATTACAGGCACCTGCCACCATACCCAGCAATTTTTTGTATTTTTAGTAGAGATGGGATTTCACCATGTTGACCAGGCTGGTCTCAAACTCCTGACCTCAGGTGATCCACCTGCTTTGGCCTCCCAAAGTGCTGGATTACAGGCATGAGCCACCTTGCCCCGCCTAAAATCCTTTCTTTATCCTTGACCTTTGAGAGTATAATTATTAATTTTCTTAAGATAGTCCTATGTGGGTTAAATCTGTTTCATGTTCTACAACCTTCAGGTACTTGAATATTGATGTCTTTCTCTAGGTTCAGAATGTTCCCTCTTATTATTTATTTTAATAAACTTTCTACTCCAGTTTCTCTCTACCTCCTCTTTAAGGCTAATATCTTTTAGATTTGCCGTTTAGAGGCTATTTTCTTGATCCTCTAGGCCTGCTTCATTCTTTTTTATTCTTTATTCTATTGTCTCCTCTGACTGTATTTTCTTTTCTTTTTTTTTTTTTTTTTTTGGAGACAGAGTCTCACTTTGTCACCCAGGCCGGAGTGCAGTGGCGCAATCTCGGCTCACTGCAAGCTCTACCTCCCGGGTTCATGCCATTCTCCTGTGTCAGCCTCCCAAGTAGCTGGGACTACAGGTGCCCACCACCACGCCTGGCTAATTTTTTTTTTTTTGTATTTTTAGTAGAGACGGGGTTTCACTGTGTTAGCCAGGACTCTAACTGTATTTTCAAATAGCCTGTCTTCAAGCTCACTAATTCTCTCTTTCGCTTGATCAATTCCACTGTTGAAAGACTGACCTCAACAGTTGATGCATTCTTGTCAACTGAATTTTTCAGCTTCAGAATTTCTGTTTCTTTTTTTTAAGTTATTCCAATCTCTTGGTTAAATTTATCTGCTAGAACTCTGAATTCCTTCTCTGTGTTATCTTGAGTTTTGCTGAGCTTCCTCAAAACACCTATTTTGAATTCTCTGTGTGAAAGGTCACATATTTCCGTTTCTCTGGGATTTGTCACTGCTGCCTTGTTTAGTTTGTTTGGTGAGGTCATGTTTTCCTGTATGGTCTTGATGCTTGTGGATGTTCCTCAATGTGTGAGCATTGAAGAGTTAGGTATTTATTCTAATCTTCGCAGTCTGAGCTTATTTGCTCCTGTCTTTCTTGTGAAGGATTTTGAAGTATTCACAGGGAATTGAATGTTGTAATGTAAGTCTTTAGTCACTGCAGCCATACGTGCATTAGGGCACACTCCAAAGCTAGTAACACCATGACTCTTGTAAGCTCGCAAAAATACTGTCTTAGTGGTCTTGGGTAAAATCCATGAGAATTCTTTTAATTACCAGACAGAGACCCTTGTTCACCTCCCTTACTTTCCCCTAAAAAAACAGTCTCTCTGGGCTGAACTTCCTGGAGCCAGGGGAGGGGTAACACAATCATTCCTTTGGCCATCACTGCTATGTGTGTGCTGGGTCATACCTGAAGCCAGCACAGTACTGGATCTCGCCCAAGGCCTGTGGTAACTATTGCCTGGCTACAACTGATGTTTATTCAAGGCCCTAGGGCTCTTTAGTCTGCACATGTCACAATTCAGCTATCTTTTTTCAAAATCTAAGTTTCCTTACACAGCACTGAGATAATTCAGTTCTAATAATGACCTCTTTGAATGCTGTATCATATTTGGAGGAGAAGAGACACAATCGGCCCTGTAGTCAGGAAACACTTAGAGATATAGCACACTTATTTGATCACGTCTTACTGCCTGGCATCAATCACGTAATTCTCATATGTTATTCTTCTGTGTTCAGTAACATTTTGAATACGTTATGGAAGACCCATAAGGGGACATAATGAAAAGTGTGGAAAGAACAACATGAGGCATTAAATACATGGAGATTCTGTGGACGAAGAGATAAGTACCTGTGCAATGATGCTCATCTGTGAGAAGGGCAAAACAACAAATCTGTCATTAATAACAGTCTTTATAGGTCCTTGCACTGGAAACTATATTATTTGAAAATGATAAACTTATTAAATGTCCAATATAGCAAACTTCATAAAAAAATTTTTGAAATTAAAAATCTAGCTCCATGACATGAATTTGGCCCGAGGTAATCGTGTTTCTGTGGTGTGGTTATTGACAATACTATGGAACAATAAACCTGACCAAATGTTTTCTCATTCTCCATCATTGTTCGGTTTGCAGTAATCATCTATAAATTTCCTGTTTGTCAAAATTGGTAGAATACTTACGAAAAAAAGAGAGCTAACTGGAGCAGGATCCCATTTTATTTATTTATTTATTTATTTATTTATTTATTTATTTATTTATCTATTTTTGAGATCGAGTTTCGCTCTTGTTGCCCAGGCTGGAGTGCAGTGGTGCGATCTCAGCTCACTGCAACCTCCCCATCCTGGGTTCAAATGATTCTCCTGCCTCAGCCTCCCGAGTAGCTGGGATTACAGGCATGAGCCACCATGCCCAGCTAATTTTGTATTTTTAGTAGAGATGAGGTTTCACCATGTTGGTCAGGCTGGTCTCGAGCTCCTGACCTCAGGTGATCTGCCTGCCTTGGCCTCCCAAAATGCTAGGATTACAGGTGTGAGCCATCGCGCCCAGCCTAGGATCCTCATTTTTTAAAGCAGTAAATACCTTCACTTATCTTCTTAAACATCACCTGCATGCCTCAATGATCCATCTCCGACCCAGACTCCTACTCCAGTCATGCAAATAACCATACACAACAAATGACAAATAGATCAGAAGTTTAATTGAAAAGCAAGACGTGTGCCATTCATTGTCACAGCCACTGAGGGATCTGTTCAATTAATAATTTGCAAAAAATCTTTCTGTTGACTTTACCAATTTCAACACTTTTTTTTTGTTATAACTTGTTAATTTCCCATAGAAAAGTAAGGATTTTGTTTTATTTTACCTCAACATGTGATTTTTAGTACTATGCTCACTCCAAAGAGACTTCACCACATCAAAAGGGTGACGTTTTCCTATGGAATTCATTAGTTCAGGTTTTATTTTATTATTTATTTATTTATTTATTTATTTATTTTTATTTTTTGACACAGAGTCTCACTCTGTTGCCCAGGCTGGAGTGCAGTGGTACAAATACAGCTCACTGAGGCTTCAACCTCCTGGCTCAAGCATTCCTCCCACCTCAGCCTCTGGGGTAGCTGGGATCACAGATATGTGCCACAAAGCCTGGTTAGGTTTTTAAAAGTTTGGTAGAGATGAGATCCATGTTGCCCAGACTGGTCTTGAAATCCTGGGCTCAAGTAGTCTCCCATCTCAGCCTCCCAAAGTGCTGGGATTACAGGCGTGAGCCACTACCCCCAGCCTAGATTTTGATCAATAGGAAGATCGTGTGTCTTGATATTCAGAATATACAGCATGTGACTGACAAAGCTGAGTTTTGAGCTCTAGTTCTGTGACTTTCTGATTGAATGACTTCAAGCAAGTTACTCAACCTTTCAGTGACTATGGTTTTCCTTTTCAGTTATTCTATCTGGTCCTTTTTAAAATCCACCTGCTCTTTTTTCATTGTGATTATGTTCCATATGTTTCTCTTCCTTCTTTCATGTGTTTACTTATTTTCAAAATATTTATTTCATAACTTATTTCATATTATTCTGTTTTCTACGTTCTTGGATGTACTAATTTCCCCCGGTTACAGTATCTGCTGGCTCTGGCTTACGACACATTATTTCCTTGTGTGTCTTAGAATTCATCAGGGTTTTGCTTCTCTTATAAGAACTTCCTGTTGCCTTATTTATAGAAGTGCTCTTCAGAATGCTCTTTCATTTGTTTCTACCAGGCATCCCTGATCATCACTGCTCCACAACCCAATTGTCCAGGCAGAGATGTTTCCTTGCTCCCTTCTGGGGACCCATACGCAGACTTTTTCTAGTTCTCCTTTCACTGACAGTGGGGGCCTTTGTGAGACTTGGTTTATAGAGAGGTCTCACTTTCAAATCTTTAACTTGTCCCTTGTTTCTTTTGAGTTTTAAAGTCCAAATCCCTAAATGTTAATGCCTATTTCTTCTTAATATCTGGAAGTTTCCCATTATTTTTTGCAAGCTCACCTGGGTATTTACAGTATAATTTATTTTATTTTGTTTAACAGTTCTAAGTAATGGTAGGAAGGGTTCTTTATTAGTTTAGGCCACCACGCCCCCAGAACCATTTTCTTATCTCTGCATATATGAAATACAGAATATGATGGCATGTGCCACGCACAGTTTTGGTACGGATAAATAAGATACAGATTTAAATGCTTAGGGACATGCCAAGCACATAATTAACTGCATAATAAATGTCAGCCTTCATTGTGTGGATGCTATCACTGGTATTGTTAAGGTTCTCTTGGAACTAATCTCTGACACAGTTGTTAATATTTTATTAGATCAACAATTTGTTGAGTCTGCTCTGACTCACCAAATTAACTTGGCAATGATCTCTCTACTAGATGTAACAGCAATTCTGCTTGTCATGGTTGGCTTTTAGCAAACTGGAGAGACCTGGAGGGTTAGGAACTACCCATATGCCTTACCTTGTAAAGGTGACAAATTGAGAATAAGCAAAACTAATCACTAAGAGATGGAGGAGAGTTAGTAAAAAGTTAGCAAGATTCGTTGTTAATTAGGGCCAGTTTTTAGTTTCCAGAATAAAGGAACAGATATCAGAAGCTAAATTTGGATATTATAAACTTAGTCCACTGAAGACCAGTTATCCAAAGCCCAGAATCAAAGTTGAGTCATACTTAGGGAGTAGGGGAAGAAGCTTTCAAAGTATGGAATATAAATGATGGCCTAATAGGACACGCAGCTTAAATACTTCAGGAATTTCATCTGGAAACAAGGCAAAGTAGAGTGTGAAATGGGGATAGCCCCTGAGAAGTAGTTTTGAACAAGTAGGAAAAGTGGGATATGGACTTCCAAAATATGGCAACAGTGAAAGCACCCTGCAAAGGATGAAGCCTAGAGTTAGATACCTGGAAGTCCAGAAACTTCAGGTACCTAAGACACCCAAGCAAAATTTATCCAAGTAAATAAAACACACCACACAAATTCTTAGGGAGAATACCTGATGTTGTGTAGGCATATCTCATCTTATTGGGCTTCATTTATTGTACTTCGCATATATTGCATTTTTTACAAATTGAAGGTTTGTGGTAATCCTGTATCAAGTCTATCAGTGCTACTTTTCCAACAGCATGTGTTCATTTCACAATATTCTTGCAATATTTCAAACACTTCCATTGTTATTATACCAGTTATGATGATCTGTGATCAGTGATCTTTGATGCTACTATCATAATTGTTTAGAGGCACTAAGAACCCTGCCCATATAAGTGATCTTTGATGGTACTATCATAAATGTTTAGAGGGACTAAGAACCCTGACCATATAACACTGTGTGTGTTCTGACTACTCCACCAACTGGCCATTCCCCCACCTCTCTCCCTCCGCTAGGGCCTCCCTATTTCCTGAGACACTACAATATTGAAATCAGGCCAATTAATAACCCTACAGTGGCCTTTAAGTGTTCAAGTGACAGTTAGACTCCCATGTCTTTCACTTTAAATCAAAAGGTAGACATGATTAAGCTTAGTGAGGGAGGCATATCAAAAGCTGAGATAGGCCGAAAACTAGGACTCTTGCTGAACAGTTAGCCAAGTTGTAAATGCAAAGGAAACGTTATCGGAGAAAATAAGAAGTACCACTCCAGTGAACACATAAATGATAAAGTGAAACAGCCTTATTGCTGATATTGAGAAAATTTTTGTCGTCTGGATGGAAGACCAAACAGCCATAATATTTCCTTAAGCCAAGTCTAATACAGAAGAAGGTATTAACTCTCTTCAATTATATGAAGGCTGAGAGAAGTGAGGAAACTGCAGAAGAAAATTTGAAGCTAGCACAGGCTGGTTCATGAGGTTTAAGGAAAGAAGCCATCTCATAACATAAAGTGCAAGGTGAAACAGCAAGTGCTGGTGTAGAAGCTGCGGCAAGTTCTCCAGAAGATCTAGCTAAGATCATTGAGGAAGGTGGCCACACTAAACAACAGATTTTCCATGCAGAAGAAACAGCCTTATATTGGAAGAAGATGCTATCTAGGACTTATTATTATTATAGCTATTATCTAAAGAGAAGAAATTAATTACTGGATTCAAAGAACTAACTGACTGTCTTGTAGGTGTGATTGCGGCTAGTGACTTCAAGTTGAAGCTGATGCTCATTTACCATTTCAAAAATCCCAGGGCCCTTAAAAATTATGTTACATCTACTCTGCCTGTGCTCTATAAATGGAGGGACAAAGCCTGGATGACAGGACATCTGTTTACAGCATGGTTTATCGAATATTTAAAGCCTACTGTTAACACATACTGCTCAGAAAGGAAGGTATCTTTCAAAAGATTACTGCTCATCGACAAGGCAATCAGTCACCCAAGGGCTCTGATGGAGATGTACAAGGAGATGAATGTTATTTTTATGCCTGCTGACACGACATACATTCTGTAATCCATGGATCAAGGAGTAATTTTTACTTTCAAGTCTTATTATTTAAGAAATGCATTTTGTAAGGCTATAGCTGCCATAAGTAGTGATTCCTCTAATGGATCTGGGTAAAGTAAATTGAAAACCTTCTGGAAAGGAGTCACCATTCTAGATGCCATTAACAACCTTCATGATTCATGGGAGGAGAGCAACATTAACAGCATTTTGGAAGAGGTTGATTCCAGCCTTCATGTATGACTTTGAGGGGTTCAAGACTTCAGTAGAGGAAGTAACTGCAGATGTGGTAAACATAGAAGAAATTTGAAGTGAGGCATAAAGATACGACTGAAATACTGCAATCTCATGATAAAACTTGAATGGATGAGGAGTTGCTTCTTATGAATGAGGAAAAAAAATGGTTTCTTGAGATGGAACCTACTCCTGATGAAGATGCTGTGAACATTGTAGGAATAACAAAAAAGAAACAGAATATTCCACAATCTTAGTTGAGAAGGTGGCAGAAGGGTTTGAGAGGATTCACCTTAATAAATCAAATACAATCACGATTATAATACTTAGAAAGAAGGAACCAGTGGACATTAGCTAGGCAGCTGGCAGTTTTTGTCACATTTATACAGTGTGATCACAACTATAATGATTATAAAATCAAATAAGGCCCGAGAAGTAAGACAAAGATATATATGTTTCCATCGGGACCTAGAGTTGAGGAATGACTCAGAGCACAACAAAGGGTAAGGAAGGGCAGACTTAGGCAGTATGTGTGGGTTGGTTGTGGGGGAGTGTGGGCGTTCAAGGTAGAGGACATGAAGGAGTTGAGAAGTTGAGAATGAGAAAGGAAATAATGCAGGGGAGTGTCTGGATGGAGACAAATGTAGGGACTGAAGGTGTAAACAACTCTTCTTGAAACATATATCTTTTCTCCTTCCTCCCTTCTTTCTTTTCTCCTTCCTTCCTTCCTTCCTTCCTTCCTTCCTTCCTTCCTTCCTTCCTTCCTACCTTCCTTCCTTCCTTCCTCCCTCCCTCCATTCCTTCTTCCCTTCCTTTCTCCCTCCCTCCCTCTCCCCCACCCTTTTCTTTCTTTCTTTCTGTTAAATTATTTTGCAGGATATATATATATACACACACACACACACACCCCTATATATAATATATATTACATCAATATATTATCGGATGTAGAATATATCATATTATAGAATATTATATGATATATATATTATATCCAATATATTATAGAATGAAGAACTGGATAATCTTTGTTGAAAGAAACATATGCTTTGCTTCAGAGGTGTTACAGTAAGATCAGAAACAGGGACATAAATGAGACCTATTTCTTTAAAACAGAAATCAAATTAATTCCATTTCATTCTTAAAATGCTGAAATCCTAAACATAGTTTTTGAGGTCCTACACGATCCTACAAACCTCGATGCCTGTGTCACAGCCACACTGTCCTTCTCTAGAACCTCAACTTTGCTGTATCCTCTTCTCTCACAGGGCCCCTCCTCATCTAGGAAATGTCTACACTCCTTCAGGTCTACCCTTAAAGGAAAGCTGCCCTGGCCTCCCTCACTGGGCTATTTCTCCTGTCTCAGGTCCTTATAGATAGGACCATCCATCTCTCTTTTGAAACACTTATCTCAATTGTAAATTAACACTTCTTTGTATAATATATACTTTAACTGTGTAAGTTCCATTAAGGCAGGCACACTGATCTTTTTTGCCAGTGAGGCTGCAGGCACCTGACTCATGGGTTCTTGAGAAGAGAGAGCATTGATTCAATGATTGGAGAGAAAGGGAAATTCCTTAATGTTGAACTCCCGAGTTGGCCTCTGTTTGCCTAAGATAAAATTTACCACACTTACAAGTTATGTGAGACAAAAACAAATCACAAAAACAAAAACCCCTCGAACACAAACAACCTTAAGAAAGAAATTTCTTGGCTTACATAACTGAAAAATGCAGAAGCAGGAAGGGCTTGGCTTCTATCTCTTGACTCGAGTTTAATCTCCATATTACGATCTGTGTGAGATATGCTAAGGCTTCATTCTAAGACTCCTTGTGGTGATGAGAGAGCTGCACAAGCCTCATCTTCACAATCTTTCTGGTTCGAGTCCAGCAGGAAAGGAGTCTGTTACTTTGATGCCTCTAACACAGTGTGACAGTCTCATTACTATGATTGACCTGCTTGTGAGTTAATAATGAGCACCATATAAAATGATACTCTGGCCACATCTGTATCACATAACATGCTTCAGAGCTAGAAGTGGAATTAGCTGCTTAGGAAATTATCTGCATAGACTGAGAGTGTATAGGGAGTTAATTCCCAAGCATGAGTTGTACAGATATTGGATAAGTTTACTCCACTTCTCATTATTTTATCTTGCCATGTGTTGCAGGCATCACTGAAATGCTGCTACATTACATGGTGGGAATCTTGAGAAAACATATCCTTGCTTTGCCATTAGGTGTGAAATTCCCTTATGGGTAAAAGGGTGCTGGTAATTGTTCCACACTCCAGTTTAGATATCTCAGCAGTACTGGGCTGTGCTATTTATTTGGTACCTAACCCAGGCTGATTTTTAGCGTTCATCTTTACATATGCATTTGTCCTAGCTCCTCATTATACTGCAAGCTGCTGTAAGGCAAGGGTCTAGCTGGGTTCCTCATGAAATGTCAGTATGAATAAGTGATTTTGTTCAATGATTCATTCACTTAAGGGCTCTGTTTCCAGTCAGATCTGACACAGTCAGAAACATTTGAGCTTCCAGTAGCTTTCAAACAGGAATTATAATTCTTTCTGGCAAGTGTGAAATCATCATAACTCATGTTCTTTAGAAACATAATTTGAACAACATCCTGCTGACTGGAAACATGTATATAATCCCTCAACAGAGCAATTGCTCATTCAACACTTACATTTTACATGGAAACAAAATTTCAAGTAATTAAGTTTGACTGTTTACCAGTGTGTTTTTAGCAGATAGGCCTATGGTATTATACTTTTGAACACAGACAATGTTTCCAGAACAGGAAAATTTTTTTTACTTTCAGTTTTTATTTTTTAAGTTTAAATGTTTTATATTAGCTTGTAAATAAAATCTTTGAACATAGGAATAAAATCATATGCAAGGGAAAAAATTCTATCAGTTATGCTAGTGATGATTTATCTACCTTTAAAAATTATGCAAAAATGAATAGTTCAAATCAATAGCATAACTTTACAAACCTAAAACATTCTGTGGTGATAGATCATTATCTAATCTTTATGAAATTAATCTGTGTTACAAAAACAAAATTCCACTAAATTTATTTTTTACACTTTTATTTTAAGTTCAGGGATGTACATGTAGGTTTGTTATATAGGTAAACTTGTGTCATGGGGTTTGCTGTACAGATTATTTTGTCACCCAGGTACTAAGCCCAGTACCCGATAGTTATTTATTTTTTTTCTGATACTCTCCTTCTTTCAAGGAGCAACCCCCAGCAGTGCCTGCTGTTTCCCTCCTTCTGTCCATGTGTTCTAATCATTTAGTTCCCACTTGTAAGTGAGAACATGCAGTATTTAGGTTTCTGTTCCTCCGTTATTTTGCTGAGGATAATGGCCTCCAGTTCCATCTATGTTCCTGCAAAAGACATGGTCTCATTCTTTTTTGTGGCTGCATAGGATTCCATGGTGTATATGTACCACATTTTCCTTATCCAATCTCTCATTGATGGGCATTTAGGTTGGTTCCATGTCTTGGCTATTGTGAATAGTGTTGCAGTGAACATTCACATGCATGTATCTTTGTGGTAGAATGATTTATATATCTTGGGTGTATACCTAGTAATGGGATTGATGGGTCAAAGGGCATTTCTGTCTTTCGGTATTTGAGGAATCGCCACAGTCTTCCACAATGATTGAATTAATTTATACTCCCACTGGCAGTGTATAAGTGTTCCCTTTTCTCCAAAACCTTGCCAGCAGCTGTTATTTTTTAACTTTTAAATAAAAGCCTTTCCACTGTTGTGAGATGGTACCTCATTGTGGTTTTGATTTGCATTTCTCTAGTGATCAGTGATGTTGAGCTTTTTTTTTTTTTCATATGCTTGTTGGTTGCATGTATGTCTTCTTTTGCGAAATGTCTGTTCATGGCCTTTGCCCACTTTTTAATAGGGTTGTTTATTTTTTTGCTTGTAAATTTTAAGTTTCTTATAGATGCTTGATATTGGACTGTCAGATGCATAGTTTGCACACATTTTCTCCCATTCTGTAGATTGTCTGCTTACTCTATTGGTAGTTTCTTTTGCTGTGCAGAAGATTTTAAGTTTAATTAGATTCCATTTGTCAGGTTTTGTTCTTGTTTCAATTGATTTTGGTGTCTTTGTCATGAAATCTGTGCCAGGACCTATGTCCAAAATGGTATTGCCTAGGTTGTCTTCTAGGGTTTCTACAGTGTTAGGGGCTACATTTAAGTCTTTTATTCATCTTGTGAACTCACCAATTTAAATGTTGAGAAGTATCTATTTAAATCTGAGGCACTGAACCTGACCTCTGATCCTAAAGGCAGGTGTGTGTGTGTGTGTGTGTGTGTGTGTGTGTGTGTGTGTGAGTGACAGGGAGAGAGAACACAGACAAAATGACAAAAATTGGCCAGCTATCTGAAAAACATGGGGGATACAAAAAAGTGCCAAGGGGCAAAAACCAGAGTTCAGCCAAGGCATGAGTTTAAGATAAATAAGCAAAGAGGCTAATTCTGGGCAAGTAAAATAGGAAACATTATTATTATTATTGTTACTAATATCTGTATAACAATTACTGTGCACTAAGTACTATATAAGTACTATAAAGAAAAATGTATTATCCTTCTTTTTAATACTGCAGCTTTAATGAAGGTAGAAACTATAATTATTTTATGTAGGTCCCTTGTTACTCATGAATAATAATGATACTGCATTTGCCAAAATAAAGTGAATGGAACCAGGGATGAAGGGTTGAGGGCAGACAAAGAGACATTCCCTGAGCAGCTAAGTGAAATTCCTGACTTCTTATGGGGTGTCCAAGGCCCTGGCTGTGGCTGAGGAGAGGCTCTTAAAGTGTAGCAAGGCATATTGGATTCTGCCCAGATTTTATCCAAATTCCAAAGATAATTTAAACTTTTCATTAAAGTAGCTATCAAAATGCAACTGAATGACTGTGGCACTATAAAAATGTCTGTGTGTGTTTCTCTCCCCACCTTATCCTGCTTCTCCTACTCTACCCTACCCTAGTCAGGTACTCTGGGATTTCTAAAGTGCATGTAATCACATATCCTCGACTTGCACCAGTGCTGGGGGCATTTATTATCTGGTGTTAGACATGCGTGAGGGTGGATTTCTGGAGCTTTGTACTGGTGGCAGCTAACGTACTTAGCAACCACCCCCGATAACTGACTATCGCATGTACCTATTTCTTTTCATAACACATCGCTTTTGATTAGTGCTGATTCAGTGTGTCCTAAGAGACAATCATTTCAGTCTTCCAGGCCGGAATGTAATCATCAAGGGATTTTTTAAATTCCTGTGTTAATACCTTCATTCCACACAGCCTCTACCGTGTTTTCTTAGCTAAGCAAAGTGTCTTAGTAGTAAATTGAACTTTTTAGAAAATAAAACCAATACTACATGGGTTGGTGAATGAGAGAGGCATCTGTAGACAAGATAATTTTATCACATAAAATAAATACACATTTTATGATGGAAAACAGTCAATGAAAATAGAACCGGAGGATACTATTTGTTACTTTCAGAAGGCTATCTAGATTCTGGAAAGCAATCTGGGGTTTTCATTAATGATGCAACTGTCTAAGGTTTAATCACACAATAACAGACACTCTTCATTTGAAAACTTTCAAAGCAATAATAACCTATTTATGACAAAGAGAAACCTTGAGTTATTGAAATTGCTGGGGGCAGGTAAGTGGTGTGTGGGCTGGGGAGGTTTACACAGCACAGACATTTGAAAAGAATCATTAATATTTTTCAGCTTACAGTGGCTCTAGAGGAAGACTGTTTTTGAATTCACACTTACTAGCTGTGTGAACTTGGATAAATTTTAAACTCTTTATCAAAGTTTATTTTGCTGTAAAGTGAAGATATAATAATATAGTACATGCTCCGTCATTATAGGGGTGATAATTGAGTTAATACAACGAAAAGGCTTAGAAAGATGCCCTAACTCACTGTAAAATTATGTTGCACCATTACGCTCATCATTATTATATTAATGTATATCTCTAGATTAAATCACTTTTTATCTATTCCTTGTTCCATAAATGTGGTCGGCTGTTAGCTGAAGATAGGCTGTCCTTTCAGCTTTCACCATCTTCATCAAGGCCAATCCTCATGTTTCTATATGGAGAGAATTCAGCTGGATCAATACCTCAGATCTCTCTTCCCTGTCACTCACTTCTCTTCTGGAAGAGGGATGACTTATTTGATTGATGGGTTTGGGAAAAGGAACTGGGCTGTGTGGTCAGTGGATCTGTCATTGTGCTGACCAGGTACATTCTGGTCTGGGTCTCCACTAGGCAGTCAGGCCCAGCCCTTGGGGAAGACTTTGGCCTGTCTAGCTCTTCCATGACAGGGTAGATGATAAGCCTACTATTTTAGAGTTACAATATCAAGTCATTTAATCACATTTTCCAATTGAGTTTTTTTTTTAATCAGTAATAAAGCGGATATTTCTCTATAAATCTGACTTCAATATGTTTTCCTCAGTTGGGTTTAGAAGAAAAATAATATTTTATTAATTGGGTTTCCAAATTTTCAAAACCTATTGTGTGTAAGGTTCTGAGAGGTTACTACAGATAATATACTAATGACTAATGACACTAATGACTAAGACACCATCTCTTGGTTATAGAGGTTGATATCTGGTAAAATGTATGATGACTTTTCATAAATACCTATAACACAAGATGAGTAATTAAAACAAGAAAAGCAAAACAAAGTGTTATGAAAAATTCAAAGAGAGAAGACATGACTGCCATGCAGAGGCATCAAGAAAAAACTAATGAGGGGATAAAGAGAGGTTGATTAATGGGTACGAAATTACAGTAGTGGTTGGGTGTGGTAGCTCACTCCTGTAATCTCAGCACTTTGGGTGGCCAAACAGGGAGGATCACTTGAGGCCAGGAGTTCAGGACCAGCTTGGTCAACATAGTGAGACCCCATCTCTACAAAGAGTTAGAAAAAAATTAGTGAGGCATGGTGGTGCATGAATATAGTCCCAGTTGCTTTGGGAGGCTGAGGCAGGAGGATCCCTTGAGCCCAGGAGGTTGAGGCTGCAGTGAGCCATGATTGTGCCATTGCCTGGGTGACAGAGTGAGACCCTGTTTCAAGAAAAAAGAAAAAAGTACAGGTAGATAGAAAAAATAAGACCTAGTGTTTGATAAATAAGTAGAGTGGCGATAGTCAACAATAATCTATTGTATATTTCAAAATAGCTAGCAGATAATAATTTGAATTTTCCCAGCATAAAGAGAAGATAGAGGTTTAAGGTAATGGATATCCCAATTACCCTCATTCAATTATTACAAATTATATGAATGTATCTAAATATCATATATACCTTGAAAGTATGTACATCTATTAGGTATCAATTTGAAAAAAGAAAAAATCTCATGGAAAAGATGATGCTATGGTTTGAATGTGTCCCCCAAATTTTACGTGTTGGAAACTTAAACCCCAGTGCAGCAGTATTGAGAGGTGGGACCTTTGAAAGCAATTAGGTCACGAGGGATCTGACCTCAGGAATGAATTAACGTCATTATCCTGGAAGTGTGGGCTTATTATAAAAGGAAGTTCAACCCCCTCTTGGTCTTTTTGGCCCTCTCTTTGCCTTTCTGCCATGGGATGATACAGCAAGAAAGTCCTCTCAAGATGCCAGTCCTTGAATCTAGGACTTCCCAGCCTCTGCAACCATGATCCAATAAAGTTATATTCATTATACATGACTCAGTTTGTGGTATTGTTATAGCAGCACAGAACAGACTAAAACAGATAATATTTAATATGGGGTGGGAGAAGCAAAGTGCAATGCCACGAAGGCAGAAAAGCATGAGTATGTATGTTAGGGGAGGGAGGTAATGGAAAGTCACAGAAAGATTTTGAACAGAGAACTAACTTTAGGGTTGCATTTAATGGGTATTAACCAGGGAATGGTATATAACACAGATTTAATTAAAAGGTTGGGGGAGCCGGGCGCGGTGGCTCAAGCCTGTAATCCCAGCACTTTGGGAGGCCGAGACGGGTGGATCACCAGGTCAGGAGTTTGAGACCAGCCTGGCTAACACGGTGAAACCGCGTCTCTACTAAAAAATACAAAAAACTAGCCGGGCGAGGTGGCGGGCGCCTGTAGTCCCAGCTACTTGGGAGGCTGAGGCAGGAGAATGGCGGGAACCCGGGAGGCGGAGCTTACAGTGAGCTGAGATCCGGCCACTGCACTCCAGCCTGGGCGACAGAGCNTCTAAACCATGATATATCAGAATAAAGCACATAAAATAGATTTACTTTAGGGGAATATATTAGTCTGTGTTCTCCAGAGAAACAACACAACCAGTAGGACATGTGTCTATCTGTTTACAGACATTTGTCTGCTACTTCTTTCTCACACATGTATACATACATAATTACGGAGGCTGAGAAGGTCCACAAACTGAAGACCAGGAAAACTGGTGGTATAATTCATTCCAAGTCTGGAAGTCTGAGAACCAGGAGAGTTGATGGTGTAAATTCCAGTCCAAGGACCAGAGAACATGAGATGAGTTGTCCAGCTCAAGCAGACAGGCAGGAAGCAAAAGGGAAAATTCCTCCTTCCTCCACATTTTGTTCTATTCAGATGCTCAGTGGATTGGATGATGCACAGCTGTATTGGGAAGGGCAATCTACTTTACTGAGTCTACTGATTCAAATGGTAATCTAATCTGGAAACTCCTTCACAGACACATCCAGAAGTAATGCCTCCTCTGCGCATCCTACGGCCAGTCAGGTTGACATATAAACTTAACCAACACAAGTGATAAGACAGTTAGTTCAGACTTGGATATTGAGTATGAAATGCCAATGGGACATTCAAATGAATAACTCTAGACACTTCTGGCTCCATTCTATCCTTCTAGTGGTGGAGAAATAGACTGTAACTCTTTGTGGCAAGAATTGCAAATAATTTCTTTTTGCCATTTTTAATATCCACCCCACAAATTCTGCAATTTATTTGCTCTATAACCTAGAACATTTATTTAACCTTTCTTAGCCTGAGTTTCCTACTATGTCAGAAGGAAAACCTCATAGATTTCTGAAGGTTAGATAACACATGTACTTACCTTGCACAGTCCTGGAATGTGGTAGGTGCTAAGAAATGGTTAACTATGACCATCGTCATCATCCTTACTGACACAGGTTCAAATACTGTCTCCATCACTTAGCTGTGTGATATTTAATCTCTCTAAGCATTGGTTTGCTCATCTTCAAAATGAGGATAATAAGAATAACTACTGTAATGGTGGTTGTAATGATTCGTGAGAAATCTGTGTATAGAATCTCTTAAAAGGCTAGTCCTAGTAACTCCCACATAAAGTTGTTGTGAAGACTTAATAAATTCTTAAATATAAAGCATTTAGCCTGATGGCTGGCATATATTCCAAGATTCAATACATGTTAGCTATCATTGCTATAATTACTACTACTACTACTACTACTACTACTACAACTACAATTATATTAGATAGATAATTCACTGTCACCTCTCTATTCACTATGGGTTCTTTAAAGAATCTTGTCAGTACCTATCTCACTTAGAAAACTGGATATTAGATAGCTAGATATAGCTATTTTAAAATATAAACTGAAGATATATAGAGGGTAGTTTTCTACGCATTTCAGGAACTTAGGGGTATCTGGGTTTTAAGTGTATATATATATATTTAATTATATCTATATTTCAAATTTAGTTTAAATGAATTTAATTTATTTTTTGTAGTTGCAGGGTCTCAGTGTGTATTCCCAGGCTGGTCTTAAACTGCTGGGCTTAAGTGAATCACACACCTGGGCTTTCCAAAGTGCTGGGATTACAGACATGAGCCCCTGCACACAACCTTAGGTATATTTAGAATGGTATGCATATAGATACTTAAGAATCCTGAGCAAGTATAGGGAGAAAGGTGCACTGATGAGCCTTACTAGGTATCTGTGCTTTGCAGATGGAAGAAGGAAGAGAAGGCAGGAAAGGACACATTAGGAAAGACTGGTGATCCAGAAGTAGATCCAGAATGATACCAGTCATAGTACCAAGGAAGGAAGAAATTACAAGAAACAGGGGAATGTTCAACAATGCTGAGTGGTACACAAAGGCCTGAGAAAAAATGTAGGCTTTGCCAATTATGGGGTAATTGGTGACCTTTGAGAGAATAGTTTTAGAAAGAGAACCACGGGTGGAGTTAAAATTCCAAGGATCTGAGGAATGAGTGGGTAGTAGGAAAAAATGGAAGCTATGATGGTAGCCTACTTTTTAAATATGTTTTCCAAAGAAGAGAAGAAATAACACAGGGCAGTAACTTGAGAGGGCAGCAAGTCAAAGGAAGGATCTTTATAAGGAGAGAGAATATTTTTAGAAACTCAAACAGAGAGCAAATTAAAACACCATCAAGAGAGGCCCTTGGTGCATAAGATCTTAAAGGAAGTGAAGAAGAATAGGAATAGAGCCCAGGTTGAACCTCATAAAGGGAGGACTTCCATCATCATTAGAGGCATGAGCAAAGGAAAGGGGTGAACAGACTAAAATTACCAAGAGATACTGAGATGGAGAGAATGAAGCTGCACAAAGTCTACATCTGATATCTTGAATCTTACTGGGAAATGAGAAAGTGATTGGTATATTTTGAGAAATAACCAGAAATTGGGTGGGAGCTGAAGGACAGGAGGGCCACATGGAAGGTTGAGAGTTGACTGTATCTGAATATAATAATTTCTGGGCAGTAATGAGAGCTTAGCTAAAATTAGGGATATTAAATTGCTGTAGAGCCAGCATATTCATTTTCCCTAAGAGTGTTAAATGTCCAGAAAGTGACAGTAGAGAAAGCATATTTTCTTTATATTGAACTTGAAAATGCTAAGACAGGAATGAGAGAAAAGAAAAATGGCAAGGGATGCTGTGAGGCGGTGAAGAGTGTATTACTGTCAGGAATAAGCATATTATTTACATTAAAAATAAACTCAGAGAAGGGAGGATAAACTGAAGAAAAGAGAGAGTTCAAGACACAAGCAAACACCAGTAGGATTAAAAACAAGTTCAGTGATGATGAAGAAATGGAGGATTTGAGGTTGAAGTCAGACTGTGGATTTCCAAAGATCAAAATCTTGGAAGTGAAACCACATCAAGTAAATCTGGGTAGGTCTTGCCTACAGGTGGAGGTCTGCTTCAGGAAGTCCAGAAAGCAGTGAGGAAAGACTGTGTAGGAATATGACCCAGTGTTTACAGACATCAGCTTTGCAGTCAGAATCCCAGCTCTACCACTTTCTAGTTGGGTGACTCTGTGCAAGTTCCTAAACTTTTCCATGTCTGATTCTCATCCATACAATGAAGGTCATATTATTTCCCGGCTTTTAGAACTGATGTGAGGATTAAATGGGATAATATATGTAAAGCATCTCACATGTGACACCTAATAAGGGCTCGAAGTATAGTTTTTATTATTTAGTGTTACTTTCAGTATCTTCATGATTCATATGTCAGTGTTTATCCATGGGAGAGTGACATGGGTTAAGGTGCAGAGAATGACTGTGAGTGGGGCATAAAAGTCTATGAAGAAGGTATCAGGTTTAGAGGTTAGTGGATGACTGGGTAAAGAAGGCTAGAAACCTAATAAAAATGCCTGCAACAGACATTGACGACCTTAAAAAAGGAAATTCGTTTTAGGTAGAATGGAGTAGAATGGCTCCAAAGTTTAGTGCCATTGGCTTAATGCTATCCTGAAAGACTCAGATTGTTTCTCTGCTTGTTTGCTGGTCCTCTTGGGCTATGTTCTGTCATGCTCTTCTTATTATGCCTGCAGTTTTAGATATCCTTGGGGAACAAGTTTTGGGGATCATTAGTAGATCCCTCTAGAAGGTGAGGGTGCTAGCACCTATTGATTTCAGTTTGGAGAATAAGGCAGCAGAGAAGTATTATTCCATATTTTGTTATACAAATGATGCTGCAGTTAGCACCCTTAGAAATGCTTCATTATACATATGTGAAGTATTTTTCTAGCATGAATAGGAAGATATAGAATTGCTTTCAAAGAGCACACATTTTAAACATTGCAGATACTTACAAATGGCATTATCACTTTATACTCTCACTAGCAGTATATTAAAAAATTCTAAGGATTCCCTTACTTCCTACTCATATTTTGATAATATCAAACTTTTAAATATTTGCTAATCTGGTACACAAAAAACCATGTCTCATTGTTTTTTCAATGTGCATTTTTCTGGTTACAAATGAGGCTGAGCATCTTTTCAAATGTTTGTGGATCAGTTGCATTTAATTTTTAATGAATTTCCTCTTCATCACTTTTGCTTGTTTTTCTACTGGATTGCTTATGTTTTCTTAATTTGTAGAAATTCCTTATATAGTCTGAATATTAATCCTTTGATTGCTATTTTCGTCTATCCTTTGCTTTAGCTTTGTTGAAGATGTCTCCAACAAGGGAAACAACTTTTAATTTGCACAAAACTTTTTGTCCTCTTGGATTCTTAGGCTGTTTAACTGGCAGTAACTGGTCGTTTGATTTCCAGAGTCTACTTTGCCCAAAGTCAATTACAGGAAGCTCTTTATACAGTGTCATTTAAAGAATAAAGAGAGAAAGCCTGAACTGCTAAAATATACTTCAACCCATGAGTCTGATGCCATGACTGGAATCCCCCAGATTAGTCATTCCTGAGGGACTTTCTGGAATGTGAGATTTTAACTTCGTGAAGAGTATTATTATGTTGTTGAAACCTATTAACACATTAACAACATTATGTTCTTTAATGAAATGTTTTTCCTTTTTTAATTTTAATTGAGTAGAGAAAGAACAGAGCAGGAATGAGATGTACAGATAAAGTAAGCAAAGTATGAAAAACAGTATAGGGCCCTGCTATTTGAAGAACTATTATGGAAGGCTCTGGGCAGTGAGGAGGCAAAATTTCTCTGTTTTAGGAAGAAAGAAGGGAGACTAAAAACAAAGATGACCAAAATAAACTTTTGAGTTTTCTCCCATCAGCCTGGAATTCTTTTAATCCTCTAATATTGAGGTTACAATATCAAAATATAGTAGTTTTCCACTTAAATTAGATGTGCGTTTGATTATTCCCTTATCAAAGCAAACTTAAGCAGTTCTGCAGCTATGAATCAACAGATCCTTTCAAACATTCTTCACAAAAGTCCTGTGATGAGGAAAGTCATTTAAGATTTAAAATGAGAGAATTACAAAGAAAGTGACATAAAAGACTTGTCCTTTGCCATGTGTTAAGTTACAAGTATTATTCTAACTTTGTAAGCGGTTTTAGTCTCTGAGGGAAAAATATTTAATGAAAGCAGATGTTGATGAGTCATATTTAAGCTCTTATAGTTTAAAACACATTTTTTATTTGTATATGGAGTTGTTGCTTAGAAGGTGACTGGATAAAGTCCTCAAACCCAAACACTAAATGATGAATTTTCCTGTGTTGTCAATACCAAAGAATTTGGACTACAGAGTCTGTAAGAACACTTCCAACTCTTGTATCCTACACTTTTTAAAAGGAGATTTATGGCCAGGCGTGGTAACTCACGCCTGTAATCCCAGCACTGTAGGAGGCCAAGGCAGATGGATTACCTGAGGTCAGGAGTTCAAGACTAGCCTGTTCAACATAGTGAAACCCTGTCTTTACTAAAAATACAAAATTAGCCAGGGGTGGTGGTGCATGCCTGTAATCCCAGCTACTTGGGAGGCTGAGGCAGGAGAATCACTTGAACCGGAGAGGGGGAGGTTGCAGTGAGCCGAGATTGCGCCACTGAACCCCAGCCTGGGCAACAAGAGCAAAACTCTGTCTCAAATTAAAAAAAAAAAAAAAAAAAAAAAAAGGCCGGGCGCGGTGGCTCATGCCTATAATCCCAGCACTTTGGGAGGCCGAGGCGGGCGGATCACAAGGTCAGGAAATCAAGATCATCCTGGCTAACACGGTGAAACCCTGTCTCTACTAAAAATACAAAAAATTAGCCAGGCATGGTGGCCGACGCCTGTAGTCCCAGCAACTCGGGAGGCTGAGGCAGGAGAATGGCGTGAACCCGGGAGGTGGAGCTTGCAGTGAGCTAAGATCGCGCCACTGCACTCCAGCCTGGGCGACAGAGCGAGATTCTGTCTCAAAAAACAAAAAACAAAAAACAAAGAAAAGATATATGCCTTTTTCGCGTTTGCCCTAGTTATACAGCCATGAAATGATGTAAGCATGAGATGATGTAGCCACATGATGAAATAGCCCCCAACTCTTTTCTCCTGCCGCTACTTCTTTAAGTCACTGTTCAGACGTTCATGGTGAAGAAGTTAGGGAGAAGAAGAAAATGTTCAAATTGTGAGTATGAGACAAATATTGAGTTATTATTTAATAAATATTTACAGATTGGTTAGCATGTGTGAGACTAACCACAAGTAGACAGACTAACCAAATAACCATAAACACAATCTCAGACAAAGTTAAGCCCTATGAAGCGTCCTTACAACAAAGGACTTAGGAGTCAAAGAAAACCTTCTCTCAGGAAGGACCAATGTCTGTGCTAAGATTTGAAGGAGGAGCAGCGGTTAAACAGTGAAAGAGTAGACCGGTCACTGTGGCTCATGCCTGTAATCCCAGCACTTTGGGAGGCTGAGGCGGGTGGATCACGAGGTCAGCAGATCGAGACCATCCTGGCTAACATGGTGAAACCCCGTCTCTTCTAAAAATACAAAAAAACTAGTCGGGCATGGTGGCGGGCGCCTGTAGTCCCAGCTACTCGGGAGGCTGAGGCAGGAGAATGGTGTGAACCCGGGAGGCGGAGCTTGCAGTGAGCCGAGATTGCGCCACTGCACTCCAGCCTGGGCGACAGAGAGAGATTCCATCTCAAAAAAAAAAAAAAAAAAAAAAAAAAAGGAAAGGAAAGAGTAGGCCAGGCGCGGTGGCTCATACCTGTAATCCCAGCTCTTTAGGAGGCCAAGGCGGGTGGAACACTTGAGGTTAGGAGTTCAAGACCAGCCTGCCCAACGTGGTGAAACAGGCTCTCTACTAAAAATACAAAAATTAGACAGGTGTGGTGGTGCATGCCTGTAATCCCAGCTACTTGGGAGGTTGAGGTAGGAGAATTGCTTGAGCCCGGGAGGCAGAGGTTACAGTGAGTCGAGATCACAGCACTGAACTCTAGTCTGGGCGACAGAGCAAAACTCTGTCTCAAAAAAAAAAAAAAAAAGGTGAAAGAGTGGGTGAGTTGGCGATGGGCATTCCAGGCAGAACAACAAGCATTCACAGGGCTCCTGTATCAGGAGACAGCATTGTGTGTTCAGGAAACTTGGAGAAAGGGTGATGCATCCCCAAGCTAGTTAGGAGGATTTGGTAATGACTCGGATAACTGGAGAGAGTTCTCTCTCAGATTCTGTGCTACTTTCTTCCTCTCTCTCCCTCTCTCCTAATGGAAAACAAACACTTCAGTCAGGCATTGTTTTAAGCACTTTATACATACTAACTCAACCCTAACTCAACACAAACCAACCAACATATGGCAGAGAATATGAACTCATGATCTTACCCGAGACATCTCTGCTTTGTCTTTTTCACCCCTCAAACACTGAACTATCCTTAAGATAACAGACAGTTTCTATAGGGACAAACCCAGGGCATTTAGTTTTTGTAGGGACAAGCCCAGGATTATTTGCGAAAAGGCCAAATAAAATAAAATAAAATAAAAATAAAAAGTAAAAAATCCCACACAAGAAATAAAGGGAAAAAAAGGTAAAAAAGGATGTGGGTATGCAAATGTGTTTTAGTCATGCTGAATCCCAAGGCAAGGTACACTTAGGAAGAAAACTACAAAATACTACAATCCATTCATGTGTTACTTACTTAGTTGTGATGTATAATATTTATTGAGTGTATATTCTGTCAAGTATGGTCCTACAAATTTTATAATGTATATGTTTATTTAATCCTGACACCCAAACCTGTTATGCCAATTTTACAGAGGAGAAACCAAGAGAAAATTCCAAGGATGCACAGCTAGTGGTAGTGAAGAAAGTTGGGAGCTGATTCTGAACAGTCTGGCTGCAGAGCCATGCTTTTAAGCACTAGACTTCACTTACTCATTTGTATGACCAAAAAATGCCTTGATGCCTCATAAAAAGATTATTTTCTCCCTTCTCTAAAAGAGAGCCTTATGATACTTTAGGAAATGAAGATCTTCTTGACAAATATGAGAGTCAATAAATTAATAAGAAAATAGAGAAATTCTTATGGAACTCTGTAAAAGCAGCAAACACTGAAACTGCACTTTCTCTGACAAAAGATTGCGAATAAGAATATGGAAGTAATTTTGTGGCCAGTGAACACGGAACACTTAAGATATGCAGCAAGCCGCCATGTAACTCTAGACTTCTGAAACTGGTAGTACAAAAACAGCTCTAAGGCTGATTTTGAGCAGGGATTATAGCCAATCCTGCAACACTAAACCAATTACAGCAGAAAAATTTGAGACTACTTTCAACAAAGTTGCAGAATTTTCTGATTTGCATTAAGTGTTTGTCATTTTCTTGGCATGTTTCTCTTTTCATCATTGAAGTGTGAGAGATTATGTGTTTAAAGTCTGCCTCTTTCTCATTTGGGTTTGAATCAAATTCCACAGTGTTCTTTTGGATGAAAGGGGTTCCCTAAAATTAAAAGGAGTTTCCTCCACTTTTATTGAGATCTAAAGAAGCAGAATTGCAGTTCATCATTCACCAAAGAAGCAAAAACCAAAAAACTACTACTGGACATATCATATTCAAACTGCAGAAAATCAAAAGTTTAAGAAGAAGTCTTGAAAGAAGCCAGAGGAAAAAAATATCTTACTTATAGAGGAGCAAAGATAAGAGCTACATCTGACTCCCCAAAAACCATGCAAGCAGAGTGGAGTAAATATTTAAAGTGTTGAGAGAAAAAAAAAACCCACTGACCTAAAACTGAATACTCTGCAAAATTACTCTTCAAAAGTGAAGGAGAACTACTTTCTCAGACAGAGTTGAGGGAATTTGTCGCTAGAAGCTCTGCCATGCAGGAAATGTTAAAAGAAGTTATTTAGAAAAAAAGAAAAATGATATAAGTCAGAAGCTGAGATGTAAATAAAGAAAAGAACATCAAGAAAGCTGGGTGCGGTGACTCATGCCTGTAATTCCAGCACTTTGGGAGGTCAAGGCAGGTGGATCACCTGAGGTCAGGAGTTCAAGACCAGCCTGGCCAACATGGAGAAACCCTGTCTCTACAAAAATACAAAATTTAGCCCGGCATGATGGCAGATGCCTGTAACCCCAGCTACTTGGGAGGCTGAGGCGGGAAAATCGCTTGAATCCGGGAGGTAGAGGTTGGAGTGAGCTGAGTTCAAACAATTGCACTCCAGCCTGGGTGACAGTGAGACTCCATGTCAAAAAGAAAAAGAAAAAGAAAAAAAAAGAACATCGAGAAGGAGTAAGTATAGTTAAAATTAAAACTTTTATTTTTCTCATTCTTAATTGATCTAACAAATACAGTTTGTTCAAAATAATAATAGTAATAACGTGCTCAATTATGTAGCAAATCAAATCCAACAATGTATTAAAGGAAATTATAGACCATAACCAAAAAGAATTTATCCTAGAAATATAGGGCTGGTTCAACATTTGAAAATCAATTAATATAATCCATTACATCAACATACTAAGGAAGAAAAGTCACGTGATTATATCAGTAGATGCTGAAAAAGCATTAGACAAAATTCAACACTCACTCATAATAAAAACTTTTAAGGCTGGGCGCGGTGGCTCACACCTGTAATCCTAGCAGTTTGGGAGGCCGAGGTGGGTGGATCACGAGGTCAGGAGTTCAAGACCAACCTGACCAACATGGTGAAACTCCATCTGTACTAAACATACAAAAATTAGCCAGGCGTGGTGGTGGAGGCCTGTAATCCCAGCTACTCAGGAGGCTGAGGCAGGAGAATTGCTTGAACCCGGGAGGCAGAGGTTGCAGTGAGCGGAGATCAGGCCACTGCACTCCAGCCTGGGCGACAGAATGAGACTCCATCTCAAAACAAAACAAAACAAACAAACAAACGAACAAACAAAAACTTTTAGCAAAAAAGCAATAGAGAGGAGCTTCCTCAAATTGATCCTCAATTTGAGCTTCCTCAAATTAAACACTTACAGTTAACATCATACTTAATAGTGAGAAACTTGAAGCTTTCCCACTAAGATCAGAAACAACGTAAAGATGTCCCCTCTCACCATTCCTTTTCACTACCATACTGGAAGGTTCTAACAAAACAATAAGACAGGAAGAGGAAACAAAAGTATTATAATGAAAAGGAAGAAATAAAACTGTCTTTGTTTGCAGATGACATGAATGTCTAGGGAGAAAATCCAAAAGAATCAACAAACCTCCTCCCTACTCCTGGAACTAATAGGTAATTATAGCAATGTTGCAGGATACGAGGTTATTATGTAAAAGTCAATTACTTTCCTACATAACAGTAATTAATACGTGGAATTTGAAATGAAAAACACAATACCAGCCGGGCACAGTGGCTCATGCCTATAATCCCAGCACTTTGGGAGGCCAAGGTGGGTGGATTGCCTGAGGTCAGGTGTTCAAGACCACTCTGGCCAACATGATGAAAGCCTGTCTCTACTAAAATAAAAAAATTAGCCAGGTGAGGTGGCAGGCACCTGTAAACCCAGCTACTAGGGAGGCTGAGGACAGGAGAATTGCTTGAACCCAGGAGGCAGAGGTGGCAGTAAGCTGAGATCGCATCACTGCACTCCAGCATGGGCAACAACAATAACAACAACAAAATAAAAATAAAAATAAAAATAAAATAGATAAAATAGGTAAAATAAAAACACAATACCATTTATATTGGCACCCCAAAAATGAAACACATAGGAGTACATCTAACAAAATATGCAAAAGATCTGTACGAGGAAAACTATAAAACTTTGATGAAATCAAAGAACTAAATAAATAGACATTCCATGTTCACAGACAGGAAGATTCAATATGTCAAGATGTCAATTCTTCTCAACTTAATCTATAAGTTAAATGCAATGCCAATCAAAATCCCAGCAGAAGATTTTCTGGATATTGATAAACTGACCATAGAGTTACATGAAGAGGCAAAAGACCCAGAATGGCCAACACAATATTGAAGGAGAAGAACAAAGAGCACTGATTATAAATGACTTTAAGATTTACTACAAACCTAGAGTAATCTAGGCAGTGTGGTACTGGTGAAAGAATAGACAAATAGATCATTGAGACAGAAGAGAAAGTCCAGAAATAGACCCACATACACACTTTTACATTGCCAACCAGTTTTTGACAAAGGAGCAAAGGCAGTACAATAGTGCAAAGATAGTCTTTTCAATAAATGGTGCAATAAATGGTTCGATAAATTTATTTAATAAATAAATATCTGGAGAGCCATATGCAAATATATATACATATGTGTGTGTGTGTGTGTGTGTATATATATATACACGCTGACCTTACACCCTTCACAAAAGTTACATCAAAGTAGATCATACACCAAACGTAAAATGTGAAACTATAAAAGCCTTAGACGATAACGTAAGAGAAAACCTAGATTACCTTGGGTAGGGTAACAACTTTTTAGATGCAACACTAAAGGTACAATCCATGAAAAAAGAATGGTAAGCTGGACTGCACTAAAATCTTCTGCTTTATGAAATACACTGTCAAGAGAATGAGAAGACAAACCATAGACTGGGATAAAATGTTTGCAGATATATTTGATAAAGGATTATTAAGCAAAATATATAAACAATTTTTTTTTTTGAAAAACAAAACAAAACAAAACTGTCACTCTGTCGCCCAGGCTCCTGGAGTGCAGTGGTGTGATCTGGGCTCACTGTAGCCTCCGTCTTCCAGGTTCAAGTGATTCTGCTGCCTCAGCCTCCTGAGTAGCTGGGATTACAGGCCTCCACCACCACGCCTGGCTAATTTTTGTATTTTTAGTAGAGATGGGGTTTTACCATGTTGGCCAGGCTGTTCTCGAACTCCTGATCTCAGGTGATCCACCCACTTCAGCCTCCCGAAGTGCTGGGATTAAACTCGAGAGCCATACACCTGACCCAAATATTACAAACAATCCTGAAAATTCAACAGAAACAACACAATTTTAATATGGGCCAGAGACTTGAGCAGACAACTCACTGAAGAAGATATATAAATGGCATATAAGCATACAAAAAGATGCTCCACATCGTATGTTATTAGAAAACTGCAAATTGTAATAAGCTATCACTATACACCTATTAGAGTGGCCAAAATTCAAAACACTAACACCACCTAATACTGGCAAGAATGTGGAGCAACAGGAACTCTCATTCACTGCTAGTGAGAATGCAAAATGGTACATCCACTTTGAAGACAAATTGCCAGCTTGGCAATTTCTTATAAAATGAAACATATATGATCCAGCAACTGTGTTCCTTTGTATTTACTCAAATGAGTTAAAAACTTTATGCGGGAGGCTGAGGCAGGAGAATGGTGTGAACCTGGGAGGTGGAGCTTGCAGTCAGCCGAGATCACGCCACTGTGCTACAGCCTGGGTGACAGAGTGAGACTCCATCTCAAAAAACCAAACCAAACCAAACCAAACCAAACAAAACAAAAAACCAAAAAAACAAAAAAACTCACGTACACACAGAAACTTGCACATGGATGTTTATAGTAGCTTCATTCATAATTTCCAAAACTTTGAATTTTGACATTAGAACCACAATGTCCCTCAGTAGGTGAATAGATGAATAACCTGTGGTGCATCCAGACAATGGAGTATTATTCAATGCCAAAAAAAATGAGTTATCAGTTTATAAAATGGCATGAAGGAAACTTATATGCGTATTACTAAGTGAAAGAAGCCAATCTAAAAAGGTTACATACTTTATGATTCCAAGTATATGACATTCTGGGAAAGGCAAAACTATGAAAACAATAAAAGGATCAGGGGTTGCCAGGAGTTAGGTGGGAGAGACGGATAAATAGGAGGAGCACAGAGAATTTTTAGGGAAGTGAAACTACTCTGTGTGATACTATAATGGTGGATACATGCCATTATACACTTGGCCGGGCATGGTGGCTCATGCCTGTACTTTGAGAGGTCAAGGTGGAAGGATCCCTTGAGGCCAGGAGTTTAAGACCACCTTCAGCAACACGGTGAGATGACCCCATCTTTACAAAAAATGGAAAAAAAAAAAGTTATCTGGGCATGGTGGCATATGCCTGTAGTCCCAGTTACTCGGGAGGCTGAGGTGGGAGGATCTCTTGAGCTCAAGAGTTCAAAGTGGCAGTGAGCCACAATTGTGCCACTACACTGCAGGGTGGGTAAAAGAAAAATATCCTGTTTCAAAAACAGACAACCCCTTCAAAATCCCCTGTAATTATACATTTGTTCAAACCCATAGAATGTACACCAAGTGTGGACCCTAATGTAATCTATAGACTTTGGGGTGATAATGTATCGATGCAGGTTCATGGATTGTAACGTATGTGCCACTCTGGTGCAGGGTTTTGATAGTGGAGAAGGCTGCACACATGTGGGCTTAGCAGGGAGGTATATGAGAAATCTCTGTACCTTCCACTTTATTTTGCTGTGAATCTAGAACAGATCTGAAAAATAAAGTCGTTAAAAAATAAAATAAAACCGGAAACAAACAAAACAAAACAAAGAGCCTTCCTGGACCTCATATCCCTTCCAGTCACCATCTCATTTTTCTGCTGCATCTTACAGAAAAATTCACGAGTTGCCTATGCTCACTGGTTGTCTTTATTTCCTCTCTTCCCATTCCCTCTTGAGTCTCTTCCCACCAGGCTTTTGCCCTCACTATTCCACTGAAATGTGGGCAATACTCAAGTAAGTCCTCATCTTACTTGAAATATCGGTAGCTTTGGCACCATGATGCTTCATCTTTCCTGATTAACTTATTTCACTTGATTCCTCGGACACTCATTCACCTCCTCCATTATGGGCCACTCTTTCTCGATTTCCTTTGTTGGTGTCCCCTGATGTCCCTAAATGCTAAGCATTAGAGTGCTTCTAGCTCAGTCCTTGGTCTTCTTTTCTCCATCTACACTTACTTTCTTGGTGATCTCATTCAGTCTTGTGATTTTTAAATCCTACTAAGAACTGAGGACACATCAATTCAAAATACCTCATTTACTGGCTGTAGTGAAGATTAAATGAATTAATGTTGATTAGGCACTTAAAACTGTCTGGGACAGAGTAAGTACTTTATATAATCAGCTATAAACTTGTAAGCTGTCTAATAGGCACCATAAATGTCACAAGTACAAAACCAAGCTTCCAATTGTCCTCCCTTAAACTCACCCTCCTGCAGACTTTTCTCACATACCTTACTATTGCTTCCTATCGTATACCGCATCTAGTCTATGAGAAAATCCTAGTGGTTCTACTTTCAAAATATACTTGGAATTCAAATTCTTTCCAATAACTTCATTACTACATCCTTATCCAAGGTATAACTATTTTCCACCCGTTTTATTGCAAATGTACTAACAAGTCTCCCTGCTTTCTCTTGTTTCTCTGTGGTCTAGTTTAACATGGCACCCAGAGTAATTCTTATAAAATGTGAAATCATGTGACTTCTTTTCCAAAATCCTCCAATCTTATGCAGGGCCATAGCCAATATCCATGCAATGCCCTATAAGACCCTATGTTAACTGGCCTTTTGATCTTTCTCTGATCTCATGTCCTACCACTCTGTGTGATCACTCTGCTTCTGCCATATTAGCCTTCTTGCTAGTGTATTTGCCACTAGTGTGTTATATTAGGTTGGTGCAAAAGTAATTGCTCTTTTTGGCATCACTTTTAATGGCAAAAATATTATATTAGTGTGTAATATATCAAGTATACTCCTTGCTCCATTACCTTTGCATTTGATTTCCTTCTTTCTGGTATGTTCTCCCCACAAGATAATCTGCCCAAATATCTGCTCATCCTCTCTTGCTTTCTCCAGTGTCTCTCTCAAAGAATTTTCCTCTCTCTCCTGCATCATAAGGGCCATGAGGGGACAACGCAGCCTGTGCACTAAGCAAAAACTACATATTCAGTTTCTTGATGAGATCCTCTGAGCATAGATCAAGGCTTGCCTATTGATAGATTCAGTTACAGGAAGCAATCATGACCTTTAGAGTTTATTATAATATTTAGCAAGTTCTTCAAACTTGGGAGGTGATATACATTGAAAATATCATTAGTAGTAGTATATTTTAATCATAAGTTGTTATTTTAATGTGGTAGAATTGCATAATGATTCATATTAGAAAGAAACATGTAATTTGTGTAAATAGAGGATAAAGAAATTCATGGCTTAATCTTTTCTTCTGGAAACATGATTATATTGTACAACATCAAAAGAAGTGAAAGAAGAGAGGGGAAGGAGATAAAGAAAAGGGAGGAGAAAGTTATGAACATTCAGGCTTTGTGCTAAGTGCTTCATATACATTTTCTTCTTCAAAACTCAGCATCCCCAGGGCGAGTCTTTTTTGCTTCATTTTACAGGTGAGGATGGTCAGAAGGTTACGGTCATCCAGCTATTAAGGGGAAAGAGTCAGGATTTGTGACTAGGGTTGTGTTACTCTGAGACCCATCCTCTTGCCATTTTACCATGCTGGGTTTGGTCTTTAAATCTTTCTACAATAAATAAGTCTTGTTTATTGAGTCAGTGAGTGAAGCCAGAAACCAAGTCGAAAAAAGAGTTCTTTTCAGTCTGCAAATGTCAAGCGTGATAATATGTAACTGTGTTCTTACCATCCAGCTTAAAATCTTGCAACTTAGGCTTTCACAAAAATATGAGGAAGGGAAGAAATTTTCCATCAGCACTTCCAGTGTATTAAAGAACTATGAAATGTTACTGCACACAGTTACAATATCCTGCCTCTTTCCTGGAATCCATTCTATGATGGAGAAGGATATGAATCAACTATAAATAGAATGCATTAACCCATCTGTTCTTGCCAGAAGCAGTGAAATTTAGTATCTAGGGTAAGGAGAGGTTTAAGGGTCTCCCTGAACTTACTTTTCAGGGGGCAAAGAATTTTGAAATAGTGTATGTCGAAGAAACTATGATTATTCACTGTATTATGATATAGATTGGGGCTTAAACTGTATCATATTAGAAATATTTCAAGAAAAACAATGTGATACTGTCTCAGGAGAGATTAACCTTAAGCTACGGGGAAAAAAATCTAGTTAATTCATTCAAGTCAACATTGTTTACTAAGTGCCTATTTGTACTTTGAACTCAGCTGGATACTGTGTACAAAGAGAGCATGGTGTACTCAAACGATTTCATAGCCCTAGAAATCCTTCAGGGACCCCTCTTCTTTTGTGAGCTCCCAGGAAATTCAAAAGCTACTTGGGATGAGTTATATCCTGGGCACAAAGAAATAATTTAAGTTGGCCAGCTCCACTCCTTCACAGAGCAAGAAGAATTGAAATAAGGGCAGGGTATTCTTTTTCAGTCCTTTGCCTAACCAACCTAAATATAATCCTTTAAATACCTTCTAAAATAGTTTGTCTTACACATTAATTATTTTTTGAATCCGTATCAAAATACATATTCCCAGTACTTAGAGATACTTAGAAATGGATACAATAATTTCCCAATAATTCTTCTGGATACATATGTGTTTAAAAAGTCAACATTCTGGTTTTTTATTGGGACAGCTGATCTGCAAGGTTTATTGTTGACATTCTGTTACTTTAAGTTTGATAGTCATGTTTTCCTTTTAGATTCAATGTTTAATTCATTTGTTGCTGAGACTGTCCTCACCTCCATTCAACTTTTGTGCTGTGTCAAGAACATGTTGTAATCTATATAAATCTTTTGCCTTTTGTTTCTGCTCTCTCAACAATTTGCAATAGTAGTCACTCTCTATTTGGGGCCACTAGTGTGTCACTGTGCTATCCTTTCATATAAAAGGAAGTTGTTCATGGTGTTATGTCATACAGTTAGAAGTTTCCAAGAAAAGGGTTATTCAGTTCCAAATCAACCATACCTTTCAATACACACATACAGCAGTGTCTGTACATAGATGGGAAAAACACTTGGAAAACAAGACTACAATACTCTTGCAGGAGAAGGAAGATGACATACTGGCTATGAATTTTTACTTCTGAGACCAAAAGGGCCTTTCTGTCTGCACTTTTATACTCTCTCATCCACTTTGGGCTTTTGAGTGTCCAGGTTCAAGAAACCCTTACCAGTTCTGGCAGCCTTGCCTTACTTGTATGGTTTCTGGAGTTTGGGTGGGGCATCTATGCTTGTTCTGAATGTGAGGCAATTTTCAGGGACCCTAATAAGCAAGGAATTATGACTACTACATAATTGCATTCTTTAACAGTTATGGGACATACAACTTTTGTCAGTTTGTGGTCTGTGCATAAGTTGGGCAGCATCCATGGAAGAGTATAAAGAGAGAGAAAAAACGTTTCTCTGTCCTTACATACAATATGTTGAGATACATTTTCAAACATGTAACTCTAAAACATATTTATAGGAACATCTTCCACTTTAGTGGGAAATATTAAGCTCCAATATTATTTTGCTATTCTTTAGAAAGAAAAGCCTAAGGTAATGGTTGAAAGACCTAGACAGTTGATAGAAACTAATTTGGAATTGAGGTAAACACTGGAAATGTGTTTTTTCATTTTCATGTTGAATATATGAAATAATTAAATAATAATTTTTCTAGGTTGGGTTTGGTGGCTCACACCTGTAATCCCAGCACTTTGGGAGGCCGACGTGGCAGATCACTTGAACCCAGGAGTTCGAGACCAACCTGGACAACATGGTGAAATGCTGTTTCTACAAAAAAATACAAAAATTAGCCAGGCGTGGTGGTGCAAGCCTGTAAGTCCCAGCTACTTGGAAGGCTAAGGTGGGAGGATCACCCAAGCCCAGGAGGTTGAGGGTTGAGGCTGCAGTGAGCTGTAATCATGCCACTCCAGCCTTGGCGACAGCAGGACAGTCTCTCTCTCTCTCTCACACACACACACATACACACACACACCATTTTCTGTGTTAATACTGGACATGTATAGCTTACTCTGTTTTAAAATTTTCATTTATCATGTAAATTAGTATTGTTTAATTCTTTTCTCTGGGTTATCTAAGTCAATAAATATGAGAGAACTTGGTCAATGTAGTTAAATCTAACTTTTGTTCTATGTTTGGCTAATGCCTATCAAATTATAAGCATATTAAAACAAGACATTATTAATAATAATTATATTTGAAAGTTATTGATGAGTAATTCATTCAGATTCAGAGGAAGCTAGGGAAGGTGGGATATATAAGCAAGGAGAACATCATTTTGGGGTTAAAAATCTGGCCCTTTTTGATGGCATAATAGTCAATAAAATTAACTCAGTTATTGCTTGGGTTTGATGAAATTTTTTGCTAAAGATCACCATTTCTGGCAACATTGAGGACTCAGTAGTGGCAGGGGCTTCTTAGCCACTATTGGATTTTAAGAAGCAGGAGCTCACTAGCTTTGTTGTGTGAGCTATTTCTTGAAATATCTCAGGAATGAGCTTTGCTATAGTCTTCATTCCTCTGCGCAAGCCACCTCAGAACCTCTTATCTTACTCTCTAGCTTTATCTAAAGGAAAACTGCATGACATTTGTTTATCATTAAAAGCCTTAGCAGCATCTAATAATTTGATCACTTTGGAGGAATGCCAAGACAAAAACATTCCTTTAATTTTAGCAATAATTATTTGACTGTGAAAGCTTGCTTTTGGAGTTCTGAAACTCTTAATTATTGTTTCCTTAGGTCTAGAATGTTTTTCAACTACTAAATCAGAAATCTCTTACCACTCCTCCTTAGCTTCATGTTCCAACTATACTGAACTAGTTTCATGGCCTTTACATGAGCTGGGCTCACTCACATCCTGTACCTCTGCTAATGCTGCTCAAACACCAACCTTCACTTACTCATCTGGGCAATTTTAACTTGCACTTCAAGTTTTAGTGAAAGCATTATTCCATCTTGCTCCTGCTTTGGTTAGATGCTCCTCTTACATGCTCTCATAGCACACATGCATCTCTCTATCACACAGTATTAGAACCATTTAGTTTTCTGTCTTCCTCATTAGGCTAGGGCTTCCTGGAGACAGGATTTTTTTTTTCTCCTGTTATCCCCAGTACCCAGCACAGTGCTTGGCATATAGTAGCTGCACAAGAGTTTGTTGAATAAATGAAGGAAATAAGTTGAGATGCTTAACAAAGGAACAAAACTGTAGGGATTTGACTACTTTTTGCCTCCATGTTTGAAAAAACAAAAACAAAAACAAACTGGAGTCATTGCTAAGCAGACACAGCACCCAAATGGCCAGTTTCCATACTGATCCCTGCTCCTAAAATTATTTCAAGTAAATTACTCTCTGTAGCAACAAGTTCTCCATGTGAAGCAAGCATGTTAGCTTCACATCATTAACATTATGTATAATGGCAGTACATTATTGATGGGGCACTTTGATCATTCTAATTAAAAAGTTCTAGTTATAAGGATTGCTATAAGGATGTCACACTGAGAAACAAGGAATAAGTACATATAGGAATGTAACAAATGGATTCATTTAATGGCTAAGTGGCCTGCTTTAGAAGTTCACTGCTGTCATTTCACAATCTTTTTTTGACACAGAGAGATCGGTATCCATTTTGAATGGATCTGTTATGCCTTGATTCAATTAATTAATATTGCAGATCCATTGCCCAGAAATGAGTTGCTGAATAGACTCAGATATTCTTCCAACTAAATCACAGTAATGTTGATTTTTATATTGGTAATTATAATAGCCCCACAGTATTCAAAGTTTAGGTTAGGAATAAAGAGCTACTCATAAAATAATGCCCTTAGGAAAGCTCTTAAGACAAATCAGGATTTGAATTCTGCTTCAGATGCTTACTAGCTCTGTACCTTGGGTAATCTTCTTAACTTTTCTGGGCCTCATTTACATTTTATGTAAATTAGGTATAACAGTACTCAGATCATAGGATTATTGTGAGGAATACATGAGATTATCATGTAAAGAATTTAGCATGATGCCTGGGACATAGTAAGTGCTCAGCAGACATAAATTGCTCTCCTCCTCTCCTCTTCCTCTTCCTCCATATCATCACTACTACTGCTCCTTATGTGACTGTTATTTCTCCTCAATTCCATTGGGTTTGAGCTCCAAGTAAAGGAAAATCAAATCTAAACTTAATAATTAACAAAATCCAAATTTTAAAAAACCCTTCAAAGTACTTTTAATTATAATATCTCATTTGTATAATTATATTTACAATAAAATGCAAATTTAAATATATATTTCTTATATTCATGCTATGTAAATATTTTAGAAATTTAGGCATAGTCCCATGAATGTTTCTGCCATTCAACTTATTAAAATGATTTCAATATAGTTTTTAAGATAGGAAAGTAATACTATAATGTAGAACAAAAAAATTCCCAATCACAATGGAGGAAAAATATTAACTGTGTTTATGAGTTGTGCGATTTGGTAACTTTTCTTTTTTATACTCTCTATATTTTTCAAATTTTATATAACAAAACATTTTATTTTAAGCTTTTAATACATTTTTAGGCAGTAAACATATTAATCTTGTCATGTATATATGCAAATATTACACAAACATAATTTTGTATTTTAGAATACACACTCCTTATAAAAATGGTATAAACCAAATAGGCATGTGTAAAACAGAAAGTTAATTCAACATATGAAAATCAATCAATGTAATACACCACACATTAACAGACTGAGAAATAAAAACCACACAATCATCTTGATTGATGCAGAAGTCTTAAAAAAATTTTCTTGTGAGATAGGGTATCACTCTGTCACTCAGGCTGGGGTGCAGTGACGCAGTCAGCTCACTGTAACCTCAAACTCCTGGGTTTAAGCAAAGAGAAAAATTTTGATCAAATTCAATACCCTTTAATGATAAAAATACTCAACAAACTAGGAATAGGTGAAACACAGTACCGAAAATTCTAGTCACAGCGGTTAGACAAGAAAAAGAAATAAAAGGCATCCATATTGGAAAGGAAGAAGTAAAATTATTTCTATTCACAGACGACATTCTCTTGTATTTAGAAAACCATAAAGATACCACCAAAAAGACCCGTTAATAATTTCAGCAAATTTGCAGGATATATAATCAACATATAAAAGCCAGCTTCATTTCATTTCTTTTTTTTTTTTTTTGAGACGAAGTTTCACTCTTGTTGCCCAGGCTGGAGTGCAATGGTGCGATCTTGGCTCACCGCAACCTCTGCCTCCCGGGTTCAAGCGATTCTCCTGCCTCAGCCTCCCAAGTAGCTGGGATTACAGGCATGCGCCTCCACGCCCAGCTAATTTTGTGTTTTTAGTAGAGATGGGGTTTATCCCTGTTGGTCAGGTTGGTCTTGAAGTCCTGACCTCAGGTGATCCGCCTGCCTCGGCCTCCCAAAGTGCTGGGATTACAGGCGTGAGCCACCATGCCCGGCCTGCCAGCTGCAATTCTATACTCTAAAAATAACCAGTCCAAAGAGGAAATTTAAAAACAAGTCCCATTTGCTGTATCATCAAAAAGTATAGAATATTTAGGAATAAACTTAACCAAGGAGGTGAAAGACTTGAATACTCAAAGTTATATAATATAGCTAAAAGAAAGCAAAAAAGATAAAATGGAGAGACATCCATGCTCATGGATTGAAAAACTTTAATTTTGTTAAAATGCTCATACTATCCAAAGCCATTTACAGATTCAATGCATTATTTATCAAAATCCCAATGGCAAGCTGGGTGTTGTAGCACATGCCTTAGTCCTAGATTCTTGGAAGGCTGAAGTGGATCACTTTATCCCCAGTTCGAGGCCAGCCTGGGGAACATAGTGAAATCCTGCCACTAAAAACCAAAAAAATCCCAAGGGAATATTTTTGCAGAAACAGAAAAAAAATCTTAAAATTCATATGGAATCTCAAGGGACCATGAATAGCCAAAATAATATTGAAAAAGAACAAATTTGGAGAATGCTTCTTCCTGATTTTAAAACCTACTTCAAAGCAACAGTAATCAAGATGATGTGGTACTGGCATAAATAGATATATAGACCAATGGAACATAACAGCCCAGAAACAAACCCTTGTGTATATGGCCAAGTGATTTTTGACAAGGATGCCAAGACTACCTAATGGGGAAAGGACAGTCTCTTCAACAAATGGTGTTGGGAGGACTGGATAACCATATGCAAAGAATGAAGTTGGACTCTTACCTTACACTATATGCAAAAATTAATTCAAAAGAAATTAAAGACCTAGATAAGACCTAAAACTATACAACTCCTAGAAGAAAACATAGGTGAGAAGCTTCGAGGACACCAGACTTGGCAAAGATTTCTTGGATATGACATCCAAAGCATACGTAACAAAACCAAAACCAGACAAATGTGACTATATCAAATGTAAAAAAAATGTGCATCAAAGGAAATAACTGAGAGTAAAAAGGCAAGGTATGGAATGGGAGAAAATATTGCAAATCATATATTGGATAATGTACTGATATACAGAAAATAAAAGGAACGTTTACAACTCAACAACAAAAACCAAATAACTCAATTAAAACATGGGCAAAAGGCTTGAATAGGCAATTCTCTATTATAAATGACCAACAAGCATATGAAAATATGCTTGACATCACTAATTGAGAGAAATGCAAATCAAAACCACACTGAGATATAACCTCACACCCCTTAGGATGGTCACTATCAAAATAACAGAAAGTAAGTGCTGGGGAGGATGTGGAGACACTGGAGGCCTTGTGCACTGTTGTAGGGAGTGTAAAGTGGTACAGCCATTATAAAAGACAATACAACATTAAAAATAGAATTCTCAAAAAATTAAAAATAGAATGTGATCCAGCAACTCCGCTTCTGGGTATATATCAAAAAGAATTCAAAGCGGGCTCTTAAAGAGAAATTTGCACACCCATGTTCACTGCAGAAATAGCCAAGAGGTGGAAGCAATCCAAATGTTGGAGAGATGAGTGAATAGAGAAAACATGGTATATACAAGCAATGAAATACCATGCAGCCTTTAAAAAGCGGGAAATACGGTCACATACAACAATGTGGATGAACCTCAAGGACATTATACTGGAAAAACAAGCCAGTCACAAAAGGACAAATACTGTATTATTCCACTTATGTGAAGTATCTAATGTAGTCAAAATCATAGAAATGAAAAGTAGAAAGGTAGTTGCCAAAGGATTGGGAAGAGGAGAAAAATTAGGGTTTTATGAGTTTTGAGTTTCAATTTTGCAAGATGAAAAAGTTCTAGAGATCTGTTGCACAACAACGTGAATATACGTAACACTACTGAACAGTACATTTAGAAATGGTTAAGGTGGTAAATTTGTTAGGTGTCTTTTACAATTTAAAAACAATAAAAACATGAAAATCAAATTCTCTGTAGTTATACCTCTTCCGCCCTACAAACACCAAAGACGACTACGGTTAACAGGCCTATAACTTCTAGATCTGTTTTCATTACATACACACATACACAGTATACACTCACCTAGCTTGAGTGCAGTGGTGCAATCTTGGCTCAGTGTAGCTTGGACCTCCCAGGCTCAAGCGATCCTCCAATCTCAGCTTCCTGAATAGCTGGGACCAAAATAAGTCCTGGCTTATTTTGTTTATTTTTTGTAGAGATGGGCTCTATGTTGCCCAGGCAGGTCTTGAACTCCTGAGCTCTAGTGAACCTCCTGCTTCAGCCTCCGAAGTGCTGGGATAACAGGTGTGAGCCACTGCACCCAGTCACACATGCATGAGATTCTCATATAAGCTTGCTTATTTATTTATTTATTTATTTATTTATTTATTTATTTATTTTGGGGGGAGGTGCGACAGGGATCTTGCTCTGTTGCCAAGGCTGGAGTGCAGAGGTGCAATCAACACATTATAACCTTAAATTCCTGGACTCAAGTGATCCTCCTGCCTCAGGCTCCCAAGTAGCTGGTACCACAGGCATGAATCACCACGTCTGGCTTTTTTTTTTTTTTTTTTTTTCTTTTTTGTAGAGACAAGTTCTCAGTACATTACCCAGGCTGGTCTCGAACTTCTGGCCTCAAGTGATCCTCTTGCCTTGGCCTCCCAAAATGCTGGGATTACGGGTGTGAGCCACTACACCCAGCCATACTTATCTTTTAAAAAAGGGAAAAAGGGCGCGCGCAGTGGCGCCTGTAATCCTAGCACTTTGGGAGGCCGAGGCAGGCGGATTGCCTGAGTTCAGGAGTTTGAGAACAGCCTGGGTAACACAGTGAAACCCTATCTCTACTAAAATACAAAAAATTAGCTGGGTATGGCGGTGTACGCCTGTAGTCCCAGCTACTCGGGAGGCTGAGGCAGGAGAATTATTTGAACCCAGAGGCGGAGGTTGTAGTGAACCGAGATGGTGCCACTGCACTCAACCCTAGGCGACAGAGTGAGACTCCGTCACCAGCAAACAAACAAACAAACAAACAAACAAAAAACAAAAACCACTAAACAGAACATCATGGTCATCTTTGTCAGTACATGGAAAAATCTTTTCTCATTCTTGTAAACAGCTGTGTAGTATTTTACTGTATGGATATACTATATTTGGCAAAGGCAGTACCATAAGTCTCAGAGTCTTAATATTTCCAAAGGAATGGTCCCTTTAATGAAAAAAATTTAACAAATATTAAAAATATTAATTAAAAAACTAAAAAAAGTTAACAAATATTCTTTGCCTAAATGTACAGCACTAAGGAAGAGGGCACCATCAAAGAATGACAGAGTTCCTACTCTCAAGAAAACAACATTCTTATTATAAGAGCCAAGATACATAAAGAAGGTAGAGAAACAGTCTTAATTGCCATGTGAATTTTGAATCCCCAGTTTCGGGGAATCAAAGTCTTCATGGGAATACATCTTCAAAACATTCAAGGATAGGAAGGATTTAGGAATGTGAACACTATCAAAAGGGATTATTTCATGAAGTAGGAACCCATAGAAAAGGCATAGAAAACTACAGTGTATGGGCTTGGTGTGGTGGTTCATGCCTGTAATCTCAGCATTTTGGGAGGCCAAGGAGGGCGGATGACTTGAGGCCAGGAGTTTGAGACCAGCCTGACCAACATAGTGAAAGCACATCTTTACTAAAAATACAAAAATTAGCTGGGTGTGGTGGCAAGTGCCTGTAATCCCAGCTACTCGGGAGGATGAGGCACAAGAATCGCTTGAATCCGGGACTTGGAGGTTGCACTGAGGTGTAATTGTGCCACTGCACTCCAGGTGACGGAATAAGTCTGTCTCAGAAAACAAAACAAAGCAAAACAAACAAACAAACAACCCTACAGTGTATGTGATAATAGCTACTAATACCTCAGTGCCTATGTAGTAAGTACTTGCTGCTAAGTACTTATATACCAACCTACCTTCTCTAGATATAATTACAGCTTCACAACTGAGGAAGAGACATTTTAATCCCTACCTTACTAATGAGGTAACTCGTTAAGCATTACATTGTGAGTTACTTGAAAAGAAGTAAGAAGGTAGGGGAGGGAAAATGGGGCCACCAAAGAAGAGTTTGAAGATCAGGCCTAAATATTTAGATTGTATTTGGTAGGCAATTTAGAGCCATTAAAGAATTATGGAGTGGGAGACCTCATGATTAAAACTATGCTTAAGAAGATAAATCTGGCAATGCCTTGGATGGATCAGTTACAGGAAGGAAAGGAAACACGTTAAATTAATTACAAGTACAGTGACCATATGCCCAAGTTTGCAAAGGACAGTTCCAATGTATACCAGTTAATATAAGTACTAAAAGAGTTTTCTTCACTCTCCATAGTGTCCCTTCCACACTCAAAAAATGTTTCAGTTTTTAAGATAAATTACATGTGACTAATTACAAAAAGGAGGTGATAGCCTGAGTAATATAGGATAGTGGCCATATGAATAGAAAAGAGGATGGATGTGGGAGAAATCTTGGTCTGGCAAAATAACCAATAGATATTTTTTAGTCCACTTGGCTGGACAATAAAATCTCAATAATAGGTAAAAAAGAAAGGGGAAAAAGGAGGAAAAGATTTAGGAAAGAAAATAACGAATCTGAAGTTTAGTTTGGAATCTGAAGAACTGGTGGATATTCATGTTGAGCTGTGCAGTAGCTTACTGGACATGTGAGGCTAAAGATATAGTTGTTCATATGGAAGCAGTTATTTAAATCATGAAAGTGAATGAGACTGCCAAGGGATAGAGAATAATCAAAGATGGCAAAGAGGTCCGGAGGAAAAGGAACACTTCTTTAGAAAAACCCTCAACGTGTAAATACCAAATGAGGTTAAAGACAGTTCTATAATTACTTGATCATCTTGAGCCAGTGAAAATTACCAATGGTTCACATGGAATGCTGTGTTTGACAGGAGCTGGCCAGGATACGAAAGGGCAACTTCACAATGTGCTTCCTGCTTATCATTTCATGGCATTTTCATCACCATTTTTCCTGTGAATGTGAACTCCTGAGGGTCATGTTATAAATGTAATCTGAGTTCAAGACTAGATGGATTGATACAAGAAGGTAAATACAGCAGTAAGTGATGTGGGCCACTCAGCTGTCTCCATTTTCTGTCACTTTCCTGTACATCAGCACATCTGTAATAACGCTATTGTTTCCCACATAACTTGCCTTAGACTGTCATGCTAAGGGTTCTCTCATCAGTGATGACATGAAGACTGAAAAACAGCATTTATCTTGGTTTTATCAGTGTATTCACAACCACATAGTACACTGCCAAGTCACTTAGTGTTCACATGTGAAAGCCCATGACTTACAGTTTCATTTATTTAGAGATATAACTCTCACCCAGGAAAGGCAAAGTATACCTTAAAATTACTATATGGAATTTATCTATGTAAAAAAGCATTTTGAATTTAATGGCTGCTGTGAATGAAAAAAAAAAGTGCATTTAAAAATTTTAGGCCAGGCTCGGTGGCTCACAACAGCACTTTGGGGAAGCTGAGGTAGGTGGGTCACTTGAGGCCAGGAGTTCGAGACTAGCCTGGCCAACACGGCAAAACCCCATCTTTAAAAATACAAAAATTAGCCAGGCACGGTGCTGCATGCCTGTAGTCCCAGCTACTCAGGAGGCTAAGGAACGAGAATTGCTTGAACCCAGGAGGCAGAGGTTGCAGTGAGCCAAGACTGCGCCACTGCACTCCAGCCTGGGCGACACAGCGAGACTCCGTCTCAAAAAAAAAAAAAAAAAAAAAAAAAAAAAAAAAAAAAAAAATAAAATTGTATAAGGCAAATTCATATTCTTTTGCCCAGAAAACAAAGTCGTATGGAAGCACATCCAAAACAAAACTTGTCTGGGAAGTTGAAATTAAGCAGTAGGAGTACTGGCATGCTTACTGTGGTTGTCTCTCTTTTTAAAATAACTTTGATGCTTCAGTAAGTACCAATAACATCCATAATTTACTACAGTTCAACAGAAAACACTAACTTTGCAATTATTTACCTATTTTTTTCCCCTAATTTAACAAAATTCTTTTTTTTTCAGTTGAAAAAGTTTTAAAGTAGACTACATATTTCCCCATGTATCTGAATACAAATGGTTCAGCCCACTGGGGTTACATTAATAGAGCAGGATAATGAATCTTTTCAAGCAACTCCAATATATTCCAAACCTTAAAACTACTGTCAAAAAGACATAGTGCAGTAACTCAACTATAACTCTCTGAGAAGCAATGTGTTTTTAATACCTGCTTGGAAGAGAAATATGTATGTATACTACAGTTAAGAATTCAGATTCTTTGCCAACATTGTGAAATGAATTCAGGCAGTTGTGAGAATGTGCAAAATGCAGAATTTATTACTCATCGATGCAAGCAATTTTTTCCAGGTTGACACTGGGTCTTTCAAATGTAAAACTGGTAAGTTTTAATATGGTCACCATGAGAAGCTTGTTAGTTCAGTGATAAGCTGTAGAGAGTTGACAGTTGACTCTAGCGAAACTCTTGCCAGACACTTGTTGTTTGACATTAGCTAAATGATTATACCAATGATCTGTTCAGGGCTTGAGGCAAAACAAAATGTCATCTTATTATATTCCTTGAATTTCTAGAGCTTAGTTTTTAAAGTTTAGATTTTGAACAAGTTGTCATTTCAAAATGTTTTTCCTGTTTTTACGGTAATCTTCAGGGTATGGAGAAGCAAATGAACCAAGGAAACAAAAGTGGTCAAACATGTCTCAATATTTCTTGAGTTCTAATATCCAATTTAAAGCAATAGTTTTAATCTGAACACATGAAAATAAAAATGAGACATAATCATATATCTGTATCTTTTCTGAGAAGGTCATCCACTGCATATTTCAGCCCCTATAAAGTTCTACAGGGTTTTAAATGATTTGTTAGTAGTTACTGTGGCTTCAACATAAGAGCAATATATTTGGGGGAATCTTTCTTGTTTAATGGAATCACTTTAAATACACATACATCTTTTTAACAGTGAAGTCAAAGGAAACATGTATTACAACAAAAACACTATGCAATTCAACAGACCTTTTTATTAATTTCTCCTACAGTTCTTGACATTTATATTACAACAGCCATTCATATATAAAGAATTTCTACTCAAATGCTTAAAATATCATTCATCTTGGCCATTAAAAAAGAATCTTGTTAGAAAAAAATCAGATTATTCTTTTCAGGTTGTCTTAAACCTTAACTTTCTCAATATTAGTAAAGCTATTTCTGTCAAAATTAGTGTTGACTAAAAACAGAAGCTACCTGGGTAAACATGGGGATCTAGCTGTGAGGAATTAGCTGGGGGTTCTGTAGTTCTCAATGCCTATTTTAGAAAAAGGATCAAATCAATAACCTCAACTTCTAGGTTAAGGAACAAAAAGCAAATTAAACCCCAAGTAAGGAGAAGAAACAAAGATCAGAGGGGAAATCAGTGAAACAGCAAATTTATACAGAAAAATCAGTGAAACCAAAAGCTGGTTCTTCGGGTTGATCAAAAGTCGACATTTATTTTTGCACCAACCTATATAAGTTTCAAGCTTTAACAGCAGAAGGGTCAATTTCTATGTTTAACCAAAAATAACTGTCTATGGGACTACAGAGCTGGTTTCAACAGCATTATCCTGATACAAAAACTACAGATTAATTCATCAATTATGAACATAGAAACAAGTACGCTAAATTTTTTCAAATCAAATCCAACAATATATAAAAAGAAAATGTATCAGGCTCAAGTGGGGTTTATCCTAGGAATTCAGGCTGTTTTCACCATATTAGTAAGTTTTTTTTTTTTTTTTTTTTTGAGACGGAGTCTCGCGCTGTGTCACCCAGGCTGGAGTGCAGTGGCGCAATCTCGGCTCACTGCAAGCTCCACCTCCCAGGTTCAGGCCATTCTCCTGCCTCAGCCTCCGAGTAGCTGGGACTACAGGCGCCCGCCACCACGCCCGGCTAGTTTTTTGTATTTTTAGTAGAGACGGGGTTTCACCATGTTAGCCAGGATGGTCTCGATCTCCTGACCTCGTGATCCGCCCGCCTCGGCCTCCCAAAGTGCTGGGATTACAGGCTTGAGCCACCGCGCCCGGCCTAGTAAGTTTTTTTAAAAAGCCATTTGACCACCTCAATAGAGTTAGAAAAAGATTTGACAAAATCCAAAATCCATTCTTGATTAAAACAAAATACAAAGCAACCCCCCACTAAGTCTCAGTAAACTAGGAACAGAAAAAAAACTTCCTCTGCATTTACGATATACAGCTGTCATTACTTAATCATGCAAGACTGAATGCTTTCCACTTAAGATCACAAACAAGGCAAGAATGTTTGCTCTCATCACCAGCACAGTAAGGCAGAGTTTGACCAACTTTTTCTGTCAGTCTCTGTGCAACTACTCAACTCTGCCATTGTAGCATGAAAGCAGGTATAGACAGCGCATAAAGAATAAAACCGTCTGTAAGTTCGCTGACTCATGCAATAACATAAGAAATAAAATGTATTCAGATTGGAAAGAAAGAAAACCATCTTTATTTACAGAGGACATGATTGTCTATGTAGAAGACAATCTTGTGAAATCAACAAAAAAGTTACTAGAGTAAGTGAGTTTAGCAAGGTAGCATGATAAAATTAAAATGCAAACGTCAACTGTATTTCCATATACTAACAACAAATAATTGTGAACTGAAATTTAAAAAAACATTTATTGCTGGAGTGATTTTAAAAGACCTAAATACTTGAATATACATATGGGTCACAAGGCTCAATATTAACATTGAGACATTGTATTAGTTCGTTTTCATACTGCTATAAAGAACTGCCTCAGACTAGGTAATTTATAAAGGAAAGAGATTTAATTGACTCACAGTTCAGCATGGCTTGGGAGCCTTAGGAAACTTACAATTCTGGCAGACGGCAAAGGGGAAACAAGTTACCTTCTTCACAGGGCGGCAGGAAGAAGTGCCCAGCGATGAGGGAAGAGCCCCTTATAAAACCATCAGAGCGCATGAGAACTCACTCACTATCACAAGAACAGCATGGAGGAAACTGCCCCATTATTCAATTACCTCCATCTGTTCTCTCCCTTGACACGTGGGGATTATGGAGATTACAATTCAAGATGAGATTTTGGGTGGCAACACAGCCAAACTATATCAGATGTCAACTCCATAAATCTGATCTACAGATTTAATGCAAACTCAATAAAAATTCTTGTAGTTTCTTTTGGTAGAAATCAATAGCTGATTCTAAAATGTACACTGAAATGCAAAGAATCTAGAATAGCCAGAGTCACTCTGAAAAAGATTAAGAAAGTTGGATTCATTCTATCAGATTTCAAGACTTATGTTAGTGTAAAGATGGACAAATACAAAAATGAATCAAAACAGAATTAAAAAAAAACAAAGCACTATTGACTGATAATCAGTTGGTTTTTGACAAAGGTGCAAAGATAATGTAGGATAGTCCTTTCAACAAATGGTTATAGAACAATTGGATTAACACAAGGAAAAAAGTGAACTTTGATCCAAACTGTGATTATATACAAAATTTAACCCCAATGGATTACAGATCTAAATTAAAACTGACCAGATCAAGTGTTACTGAGGATGTGGAACAATTGGAACTTTTTTTGACACAGGGTCTCTCTCTGTTGCTCAGGCTGGAGTGTAGTGGTGCAATCTTGTCTCACTGCAAACTCCACCTCCTAATTCAAGTGATTGTCGTGCCACAGCCCCACCTGGAGTAGCTGGGATTACAGTTGCACCACCACACTTGGCTAATTTTTTGTATTTTTGGTAGACATGGGGTTTTGTCATGTTGGCCAGGTGGGTCTCGAACTCCTGGCTTCATGTGATCCACTCACCTTGGCCTCCCAAAGTGCTGAGATTACAGGCATGAGCCACTGCACCAGCCTGGAACTCTTAAAAACTGCCGTTGGGAATATAAAATAGCACAACCACTTTGTAGAAAACATATGAATCAGATATTCCACTCCTACAATTTACCCAAAAGAAATGAAACCATATGTTCATACAAAGATTTGTATGTGAATATTCATATTGACTTTATTTGTAATAATTCCAAATTGGAAACAACACAAGTCCATCAACAAGTGAATGGATAGTGTCAGATCCATACAAAATACTATTACTAAGCAATTTACAGGAATGTACTGATATCTACAATAACATAGATAAATCTCCAAATAATTATGCTGAGTAAAAGTAAAATGAAAAGTATATATTATATGATTCCATTTATATAAAATCATTAAAAACTGTAAACTAATCTATGGTGACCAGTGCTTGTCTGGAGTTGGTGGGTGGTTGGTGTTTGGGGAGGAAAGGATTACAAAGGAACATAAGAAATCTTTTGGGAGGGATGAGTATGTAGATTATATCTTGTTACGATTTCACAGGTAAATACATTTGTCAAACACCAAATTGTACACTTTGAATATGTATAGTTTATTGTGTCAAATACACCTTAAAGCTGTTTAAAAAGTTTAGTAAAGATCTATCAAAAGCTATTTTGTTTTACCAGAGGAATTAATCAAACATATCTCTCAATTTACCTCTTTGAAATTTGGTTTTAGATTTTTAGATGTTAATAAGTCACCATATAAGCTCCCATTTTAAAAAAGAAAAATATATTTCACTTAAAACTGTGGCCAAAATTTCCATGTAAAAACCATTGCCAAACAAATCCAAAATATTGTTCTGTTTCTCATAGAGGGCTCATTCTCATTTCTACAGTCAAGTATGTTGATTCTCATTTACTTATGCGATTAAGTCAGATATAAAAATGTCAGTGCAAGTATAAACCTGTTAGCCGCCCTTGTTTGTTGTCTAGGCCTCTGAAATCCTATTGGCTCACTTTAATATTTTTCCTATGCTTTTACTGTTTGCCTCTGGACAAGTTCTGACAGTGAATTTTGCATTTGGTCTTCTGATCTTCAACTATCAAAGGGAAGAGATGAAAAAGATGGACAATCTTTCCAAAACTGTTAGCAGCAGGCAATTCTGTTTAAGAAGAATGAGCAGTAATACATTACATTAAAGAATCTTATTGAAACCTTAAAGAAAATTCTATTTGTATTTGACTTCTAATAAACCAGTACAGTTCTAGGCAGCATACAAAGTTTCTGTTAAATTTTAATGCGTGTTATTTCTAATAAAAACTATGTACATATAGATAAAATAAAGACAAGCTTAAGATGACTGACCACAAAATACTATTTTTAAATGCTAACAGGTTAAATCCATTCAGGAAAACTTAAATTCCACTTTTGCTGTTTCCTACTCCCTGAATGGCACTTTTTTTGCTGGGGGCAGGGAGTAGTAGTAGATATTTACCATTGTCTCTATCTCCTCATACTAACTAGTTCTTTTTAATTAAAATGTCCAGTAATGCTCTGAAAATCATTTTTGGAACATTTAAGTATTCAGTAAAAAGATTAAAAATGACTTTTTAATAAGTATAATATACTCTTCTAAACATAATAAAACTTATATTCTATACTGTACTTTCATAGCACTTCTAGTTTAACATGAAAAATTTCAGGTGCAAGCACTTTTTTGGCATGGCCATCTTATGCTAAAATTCATTCCTTTGAAAATTCAAACTCAGTATTTCTAAAAAATCAGCAAAAGAAGTGTACTATCTGGTATTCTCTCTTCAACAGAAGTTCACCTTATTTAATCTTGTATTTCTTCCTATAATGGTACAGATTACATAATCAAACTGGGGGAGGGGGAACAACATCTGAACAAAGAATATTTGGCTCTTAATTTTGAGGATTTTATTGTAGTTTATCCCTTATTAGCAATAGTTGATTGAAATTAATTGCCACATGCCTCTCTGGTGAGCCATATTCTGCAATTCTGAAAGAGGGAGGTCAGCGAACTCTGTGTGGAAGGGAACTGTGCTACCTTTTAAAACTGTTATNAAAAAAAAAATATTTTACACTAATGCATTCGAGAGATTTAAAAGGCATTCAACATGATTATTCAGTATCAAGAATATTTTGTCATCTCTAGCTATAGAAGTCTTTGAGATTCTCCCTTTCTTTTCCATGCACATGACACTCGCATGTATAGAGTGAAAAGTGCATTTATGTACTTCCCAGAAGAAACCTTTGATTTTGTGCAAATGGATTATCAAGAGAACTGATTCTTTAAATGATACTCACTTGTTCCTTGCATTCCTGTATTTTTAGATAGTATTATTTTTGTACAGTAGCATGCTGTATATGTACACAGAGGTATATAATCATTAGCATGCTATAGAACTGTTCCTGTGAATACCCCTGCAGCCTTTTAAACATTATGAGGTGGTAGCTCACTTTTTCTCATCTTCTTATAGACAACTCATCTGTGTTAATACTTCTGTCTCTTCTAATACTGATTCTGCTTTCGTTTTTTTAATAAAGGGTAAACCTTCACCCTTTATACAATTTTTTTTTTTCTTGAGATGGAGTCTCACACTGTCACCCAGGCTGGAGTGCACTGGAGTGCAGTGACGCAATCATGGCTCACTGCAACCTCGAACTCTTGGGCTCAAGCAATCCCAAAGTGCTGGGATGACAGGCATGTGCTACTGCACTGGCTTCACCTATCATACCATTTGGACTGTTATACATGTCGTCAATCGACAAGTACCTAATCAACCTGCCAATTAAATAATTTTCTTAGTTGTTATCCCTAATGTGAATATATAAAAATATTTAAATATAATAATTAAATAAAGAGAATTATTTGCTGCCAAAAACCTTCTTGAAAGAGGAACAGGGGTGGGAGTGGTGTGGGTGTCAAGGCATAGATGGAATCTCCTGTACATAAGGCATTTCATACATCTAAGAGTCCTTAAAAGCTGCATTGTAGATAGTTGAGGCTTTGCCCTTCCATTTAGAAGGTTGCTCTGGGAAAAAGTATTAAAAAAGGTCAGGTAATTAAAAAATGGCCATGATTAGCTTGAACTTGATTATATAATTCTTCTTAGTCCTAGGTTTTCTTAAAACTAGACTGAAGATATCAGTGGTAGGTATCTGACAGGCTGAAGATATCAGTGATTAAGTTTCTTCCCTACATGGGTAGAAATAGGTCCAGAGTGTAAAATAATTTAACCACAAATATACACAATTATCTATTCAATCAAAAAAGTTTTTTATACGTAAATTAAAATTTTTCTTTTCCTTCTATGGTGAGTCATTAGTGCCCTAAGTGTAGGAGTATATAATAATTCCCAACGTATCTGAAGAAAATGATCCATGGAGTGAATCACCAATGTAGTTAGTCTGTATACAACTGACAGACAACGTATCTCCACAAATTATCTAGTTTTTCAATCGAATATTCTCAAAATTAATTATCAAAGAAGATTTAATCATCCCCTTCCCTGCTTTTTTCAAAGAGATAAGGTCTCACTAAAGTTGGAGTGCAGTGGCTGGTCACAGATGCAATCACAGTGCACTGCAGGCTCAAACTCCTGGGACCAAGTGATCCTTCCGCCTTTGAATCCAGAATACCTGGAACTACAGGCACGTGTGATTGTACCTGGCAGATTTAGTTGCTAAAATTTTTACTTTCAGTACCTATTCAGCACAGTGTAAAAATTCACAGATGAAGATTCCTAACACATTGGATTCCACTTCTCATGCATTAAATTTCTCTTTTAAGTGAAATATGTCCAATATATACAATAATGCACAATCATGAAGTGATCCACATAATTACTATATTATATACTATATTTCTAACTTGAGGGATTTTAAATTTTTAATTATACATTCTCTGACATATTTCCATACATGCTGTAAAAAGATAATTCAAAATACATAATCATCAAATATGGTAACATAAAAAATTCTTAAGTCATATTGATGACCTTTGTCACTGAAATATACAGTTTCCTAAGACTTAGAAAAAATATAGTTTAAAGGAGTCACAGGTGGAATGAAACACATTTGGAATGAAGCTGATATATGGTCCTTTGACAACACCCTGGAGATTAACTGGCAAAAAAAAGTAGTATTTCATTGTCTTTTGGTTTATAAGGCTAACTACATAGGAATAAGGAAACTAAGTCTTGATACTTAAGTCCCATAAGGACAAGGTAATTTTACGTTTGAAAACCAGATCAGCTGTAACAGAAATGTATGCCTCTGGGGACTGAGTACAAAATAACCACCTTTGTCTGAAAAATGTCCATCACACTATCTTCACAAAGAAAATCTTTATTTAAAAAAAAAAAAAACACAAAAAACTCAATGAAACTGAATATAAAATACCGGAAAGTCTAATTGAAAAGGCATCTTTGTTAATGGTCAGGAACTTACTAGTTCTGCCTTGTATAGTTATGATTTTCTCATTCTAAAATGTATACTCAAATCAGGCTGAGACCATGTCTTAAACTGTCATACAGTTCATGCTATCTGTAGTGCCCAATACAAGTGCTGTACGTGTGGCAAAGCACACAATATTAATGAAATTAATGAAAACTAATCTCCTTTTCTCTTCTTTCGATATTAACAAAGAGTAACAATTAAAAAATACAACATTAAAAGGAGAAAATGTGAAAATACATTCTGCACTATTATTTCATTTGGGTTTGTTTCTAGAGATATTATAAAATTTTGCAGATGTTGTCAAATTCTAGTTAGAGTTCACCTTCCAGTAATTTCTACAATTGAAAAGTAAAGTGTTATGTTTGTTCTCAGAGAACCTACCTATCATCAGTAAGACACATGCTTAAAAAAAAGAGACAAAACCCCAAAACACAAGATTTTGGTAGTTTATCCTCTCATCTGGTATTCCTTGAAACGAATTTATTACAACATATATCTGAGTTCATATGATATGAATGGTGTGGTAAGTACCTAGAAGCATTAACATAATAGTGTATGTGGATATATATCTGTATCAGTATCACAGTCTTATACTTAACATAGGGAGAAATCTCGTTTGTGATTCTGAAAGTTCTTTATACAAAGTTAACTACCCAGAACAAGATAACTCATATAATAATACTACTAATTATCTGTATGAATGTCTACCGTAAGGTCCCTTTGTCCACTTTATGTGTTAAAACCTGATAGATGCAATGTTTTCTTAATGATCTGATCCTGTAATCTCACTGCTATCACATTCTGAATCATTTAATGGTCAGCGCTGAATAATACACATTAAAAATATACTGTACAATTATACCATTTATATCGGTCCATGTATGATGGGCTTACAGCATCTGATAAACCATCTGTGCAAAGATAAGGTAAAATTCACAATGTAACTTCAGTCATGCACCGCTTAACTAAGGGATATGTTCTGAGAAACCCATCGTTAGGTGATTTCAGTTGTGTGAACATCATAGTTATACAAACCTAGAGGGTATAGCCTACCATCTACCACACCTGCCAATAGGCTATATGAAATAACCTATTTTCCTAGGCCGCAAACCTGTACAGCATATTACTGTACTGAATACTGCAGGCAATTATAACACAATTGTAAGTATTTGTGTATCTAAACATAGAAAGGGTTAAGGTAAAAATATAGTTACTATAATCTTATGGGACACCTTTGTACATGTAGTGCAGAGGCAACTGATGTGACACATGACTGTATTTTGAATTAGAAAGACTGGCAAACATGGGATCACTATAGGCTGTAATGGTTATTTACATATAAATGGGTTTGAAAAGTAGAGCCAATTTCAAATTAACTGTACCAATATTGAGTAACTACATTGAAAATACAAAAATTATTTCTATAAACCTCTGAAATGTACTATAATTTTAGAAGCAGATTAAATTTTGCACTCTGATTCTCTCAGATTAAAATACTTTTGACATTCTCTGTGCATGTATTGTCTCAATAATGGAAGAAATTTCAAGGCAAGATAGAGGAAGGCCACCCAGTAATTAAAGACTTGTAGGTATAAAAAATTACCTCCACATTGAACCATTTTGCTTTATATCGATACTTACTAAAAAACACCTTGACTTTTGAGATCACATTATTTGCTGTAAGATAGTAATGTTTTAAACACACCTAAAATCTTTCAGCATCCTTTTGTTTATATGGCCCTACTTTATATACAGTTTAAAAAAAAAAAGCCCCCAAACTTAAGGTCGAAAGCAAGGGTGTCCAATCTTTTGACCTCCCTGGGCCACATTGGAAGAATGGTCTTGGGCCACACATAAAAGACACTAACACTAGCGATAGCTGAGATTAAAAAAAAAAAACTCATGTTTTAATTAAGTTTACGAATTTGTGTTGGGCCACATTCAAAGCCATTCTGGGCGGTATGTGGCACAAGGCTTCAGGTTGGAAAAGCTTGGTCTAAAGTAAATGCATTTTAACTTTTATTTATAAGATAAATTCTAAGAAAATGTTTTAGATGACTTCAAAATAGAAAAAAGGTTTAAGCTCTTTAGACTATTCTGAAAATGTTTCATTATTAAATAATGCAGTAAGTACCATTTAAACTTTTACAAAACAATGGAACAAATCTTTCATGAACATAAACTTTAAAACTCAAGCTTTTTAAAAAATATATAAAATATATATATGAAGTATTTAAGTACACTTTCATTGTAGTTGGGAAATAAACTTGGCTCCTGATGTTCTGTATTTAAAAACTGTCAGTTATATAGTACTAAACAACTAGGAAGTCAATTTCTTTATCAACTTTGAATTTATCACTTGACAAGATTTGCAATCATGAATTTCTTAGGTTTCACAACTTAGAAGTACGTTAGTGATCGTGGAGTCTTTTTTTTTGGTTTGTTTGAGATGGAGTCTTGCTCTGTTGCCCAGGCTGGAGTGCAGTGGTATGATCTTGGCTCACTGCAACCTCTGCCTTCCGGGTTCAGGCGATTCCCTTGCCTCAGCCTCTTGAGTAGCTGGGATTACAGGCATGCACTACCATGTCCGGATTTTTGTATTTTTAGTAGAGATGGGGTTTCGCCATGTTGGCCAGGCTGGTCTTGAACTCCTGACCTCAAGTGATCCACCTGCCTTAGCCTCCCAAAGTGCTGGGATTACAGGAGTGAGCCACTATGCCTGGCCAGATCATTGAGTCTTAACTTTAATATGCAAATAAAGAAACGAAGATTCAGAGATTTAAAAATCATATAATTTATCTAAGGCAGAAATGAGATTAGGGCCCAGCTCACCTGACATTTTAGTGCTGTTATCTTAATTGTCTTAAAATCCATTTATATTCGCAAATAACAAAAGCAGCATATTATTTGAAAATACACAACAATAAAAAAGGTGTAGCTAGTATTAAATATGTCATGAGCAAATTGTGTCTATTTTAAATGTATTATCACCCTAATTTTTCAGGGGATCTTAGTGCCAAAGACCCTCAGCCCAAAGTTTTCTGGTGAATTTGTTTATACTTACATTAGTATGTACTATTTTAACACCATGGATCTCAACAACGATTCTAAAGCAGTACTTGATTCAACTGCAGGTGATATTTAATTAGGTTGATGTTGTATCAATTCCGAAGTTACTCTTTCATATAACATCACCTATAGTCTTTTTGGAAGCTTAGTATTTGTGTTATTAAACTCATTGTAGTACTGTCAAGTACTCTAGATGCTTCTGTAGTAAATATTAAGAAACAATGCCTTATGTGATACTATTAACAGGTATTTTAAATCCTCAAGCTAGAAATGTTAAATTTTTCATAGAAAAACTTAAAAAAAGGCCCATATTTGGATTTTAATGTATGATGGTCTTTATTTACAACTTTATTGGCAAAAAAGAAAAGGGAAAACTTTTAAACAATTTAACACAGGGCATTGTAGCTGATCCTGTCAGATATAAGAAGTTCCATTTTAAATGTCCATCTAATTGTCCAAAGATATACAATACTGAATCTGCATATGCAGTTTCCTTTATGAAGTACAGTGTTGATGTTTTAGGCAGTCTTCTAAACATACAAATACAAAGGAAATGAAATCACTCATTAAAAACTGTGTCAAATGAAGGGTATTTTAAATGTAAGTTTGTTGTTTCTGGTAATAGCACATGCCCAAATGAAAACCAAAGATGGAAAAGCAGATACACTTCTTACTTGGGTGGACAGTTACAACAATCAATCATTTTCTGCAATGACCATTATATTTTCAATTTATCATGAACTACTCTGAACTTACTATGAGATGTAGCCAAAGTCAGAAGAGAAGACGTAGGGACAATATTCCTTTTTCGCAGGAGGTTAACTCCTCCAGAATCAGCATAGGAAATAAACATCCTGTTGATTCTAGGTGGAAAGAAATTAATGTAGTCAATTTCAACTCATGCTGAGCTGACTTAATTTTTTCAGCGACGTGTTTGATGTCATTCTTCTAAATCAAGTGTATTTAATTCTTCTTCTAGTTCATCCAAATCCTCTCCAGTGAAAAGATTTTCATCAACAGGAACAGCATCAATGGCTCCATTTTCCGGTCCCGCCCTTTCGTTGTCCTCTTCCAAGTCACTTCTTTCACCATTTTCAGCCCTACCTCCAGAAGCTTCACTTAATTTGTTTTCTAAAAATAAAAACTGGAATCAGTAAGGCATAGAAGCAGAAAACAACATTCCACATTAGCAATAGACAACACAGACTCATACTACACTTCCTCTTTTCCTTTTCTCCATGAAAGCCATTTCCCTAGAATTACTCCAGCAAGAACTGATCATTCTTTTCTGAGCTTATTTGTGCCAATTATCTATACCTAGTATAAAATACTGTTTTTCACTGTAGACATTTGATTACTTAATGGTTTATACATTTAAGGACAGGATCAATCTTCTACACCTCTGTGTTCCCGACATAACCTAGCAATTAGATTTTAAATAGTCAATTTCCATATAATATTTTATTTGAATAAATGGTTATGGAAACAAAAAAAGTGTTTGTAATATAAGCAGTTACTTGGTTTTTGGTTTTGCAAATAGTATTTAAATCACGCTGTTGTAATGCTGTGATTGTGACAGCAGAAAATCTTCATCATGTAATCAAATTGTTAAGAAAAAACATAGTGCTATACACAGCTACTTTTCCTTATAGATTATAAATAACTGACAGGAAAAAAATGCTGCCTTTTCTTATTCAATGCCATCAACATTTACACAGACATTTTTTAACAGCCTAATTTAGATTTTAGCTATTTCAAACATCTCTGAAGACAAAGTCTTGGGAATTTTATAATCTCTGAATTATTTGCAGTTGTGCCTACTGTCACCAAAGCCCCTACTTCTACAAAGAGCAAGTCAATCTGAATACAGGCAAGACAGTGGTTTGCTAACACACTCAGATCTTGGGAGGGCAAGCTGGTTTTTCAAGTTATAGTTTGTGTGCTTTTATTGTAAAAATAAGGTTCAGACTTTTCTGTCTCAGCTTTTGCCTTAATGGGCATTTCTTCTGCCGTTTTCTCCCAAACTTTTACCCCTTTCTTTAAGTACCTAACTCAAGGCACAATTAGACATAAATTATACCAACAATCCTAGATAGCCTTCCCTCCATTCTCATACCTAACTCATTATTTATACTTTCATGTCTTGCTTCTATAACTGATCTTTTATTAGCAACTTTTCCTCCTTACCAGATCCTCTCCCTCTGACCTACAGATACATTTAGGTTTTCCATATCCTAAAAAGCCCTTCCATGACCATGTCTTCCCTCTAAACATTAAGACAGAGAGGACTGCATTCATTTTTCTTCTCACTGTTATCACTGCAGTCTCAATGAAACTGGCACCTTATTCCTATAACCAATTACAACTATAACTTATTTATATTCTTTTTCATCCTACTTGCTTCTTTGGAAACTTGTTTCTTAATTTTTCTCTGACCTTCTCAATGTCTTTCCTTAGCATTTCTTCTTTTACCTACCCCAAAACACTGATGTTTTGCAGGGTGTTCATGTCTATACAATATCCCAGACAGTACACTTTTGATAATCAAAAAATCTCAAACTCATGAGGTCTCAAAGTGAACTCATTGACTTTAACTCCAAGCTCATTTATGTCTCCTTCTAGTTTCCATTAATGATTTTAATATATACCCAGCTGCTCATGTCTGGCCTTTTACTATTTATTACTCTTTTTAAATATGGTCAAACCACACATTTATGTTACCAGTCTGGTACCTGCACACATCTAAGTTTGCCAAGTCTGGTATAACCCCCTATAGATAATTTCCTAGTTCTTAAAATTAGGCAAAAGTTAGCATACTTACCATCTTTATCTGAAGTATATGTGCTGAATCTTTCAAGACTGGCTACAGTAATACCTGTTTCATCTACATCTCTTGGGATGTACAGGCTTAAATCTATGTCATTTACACTCACTGAATCATCAACCTTTAACAACATATAGAAAAGAAAGTTGTTACAAATAAGAACAGTTTTCTTTTACTCCTGACATTTATCTTAATTAGCCAAAATTATCACTGATCCAAGTGAAAAAAAAAAAAAGACCAATTACTGGCCAGGTGTGGACGCTCACAACTGTAATCCCAACACTTTGGGAGGTCGAGCTGGAGGATCACCTGGGCTTAGGAGTTTGAGACCAGCCTGGGCAGCAAAGCCAGACCTCGTCTCTATAAAAAACAAAAACAAAAGATCTATTGTCAAAATTATTTTTCCTAAGTTTCTTTTAAAAAGAATAGCAAGGTGGTATATGAAACTTCTTCCTCTGCCATCACATTTTTATATATAGAGTACGATTTTTTTCTTTCAACCCAGAGGCCAGAATTTTGTAAGTACACAAAAAATGAATAGTAACTTATCTGTTATTACTAAATCTGTCAACAACCAAATGACTGTGCTATTGTCTCATGCTCCCTACACTGTAGTTTTAAATTAGTGCACTTGTCCCGTAACTGTAAACATAAAATATTAAACAAAAATTACTTTTTCTTTTAGAGAGAGGACAAAACATACTTTTTACAGGTAATACATATAGCACTCAACCACCTACTAGGCACTATTCTAAGCTGTATAAAGAACTACTAATTTATGAACTCATTTAATTCTCACAAACTCCCTATGATGTAGAGATAATCATTATGTCCGTATTACAGATGAGGGTGGAGGCCTAGAGTATTAATTTCCCATGGTTGGAGTAAGGATTTGAACCCAGGCACCGTGGCTCTGATGTTGGTGGCTCTTAACCATGTTGTGGTATTATTTATTGTTTCTTTCAATTAACATAAGGAGATTAGGCACAAAGCTTCCTCTTACCTCATCACCACCTGTTCCCTGGGTGTAGCGGGTATCATCTGCTTCCTCATCATCATCATTGACCAGTTCAGGACGAAACTCAAACACTTCACGACCACTGATCTATTCAGACACACAAATATATCAACTCAGGTCAAAAATCTAAACATTCGTTGTCATTGATGAAATAGGGACAAAATATTGCATGACACAGAAAATTAAAAATGGAAGAATAAAGAATCAGTTTGGGTGAGTCTGAGACATACCACTAGTGCTTTCCCTGCTTTGAAGTCAGCTTTCCTTCTTTCCATATCTTGTTCAAGTTTATCAATCTTTTCTTGTCTTTTCCTTTTCTTCCAGGCAAGAAAAGATTCTAGAGTGATTTTGGTAACATTTGGACCTAGGGCAGAACGCTGCAACAATAAAGAGTTAATTTTTTTTTCCCACAGAATTCACCTCAAATAGTGTTTAGTAGCAGTTTCTCTTAATGTGATTAATTCCTTGCCCATGACTATCCTGAATATATTACATTTGAATAAGCTGATATATGTATATTTTTACTTTACATGGCAATGAGCAAAATGAGTATCCAGAGATACAAACACTAAAAATATACTATTCTGAGCTAGATTTCTTCTCAACATTGAAGATGAGTAAAACTTACTCGTCATAAGAAATTGTTTTAACATGAATCAATTGCTGAAAATAATATAAAAAGCACTATAACAATATCCAAGTTTCACTTGTGTTTCTGAGGAGATGAGAAATAAAACTAAACAAACAAAAAAACACCTGCTTCTCAGGGCCAATAATCAAATAATAAATATATAGAACAAATAATTTGCTGAACACCTGCCAGGTATTAAATGCTTTATACATGCTAATGCACGGATCCCCACAAATAAGTGAACAAAGGGTAATGGGGAATTTACCAAAGATGAATAGCTAACAAGTGTGAGAACCAGTACACAAACGATCTCAAATATACCTGACTCTGAAGTCTATTTTTCTATTATAGTACGTTATATCCTGACTGAGACACTAAATAAGGCAAAATGGATAGTTTTTAATATGCAACCCTAAATCTAATGTTTCTAATAATCTCAAAATTTTCATAGAATAAAAACTGTGTTTTGTACTAAGCCAAAGACAAGTGCTGAATATCCTCTTCAGACTTATTCCCTTCTATAAGCAGAGTGTTTTGAGTCCAGAGCTGATAAAACATGTAATTTAAAAACTAGAGTGTTGTCTTCTTCCATACATATGCTAATAACTAAAATACTAGTGAAAAAAGACAACAGGGCAAAAAATCTAAAACTACAAAAATTCAATCAATCTGAGAACTAAGCATTTTTAGTAACTCAATCTCACAGAAACAATTTGATAAGCCAGTAGCTAGTACTTAAAAAATTGTTTCACAATCCTAAAATTAATGTCATGATTGGCTCATGTTTATGGCTAGGTTAACACTTTACATATACAAGAATAATTAAAGTAGGGCAATTTTGGAAATAGATCACAATATATATATTTTTTCCTTTCATAAAAGGCTATTGCCCCCAAGTGGTAAGTATTAGAATTTCACAATACATACTGCTTTCAGTTTTTATGGTAGGAAAAGGATACTAGTTACCTCTCTCTCAATTAGATCTTCTAATGAAATTTCATCTTCTTTCTCTTCTTTCTTTTTATCTTTTTTCAACACAAATCCAGGAGGAAGTGCATGACGATACATGCAAATATCACCCCCTCCAGGGCATACCCAAAACCAGCCATACTTGTTGTTTTCAATAGCTTCAAGGAAATGCTTGCACACCTATAGAGACAATATTATTCACAAGCGGTGGCTCAGTGTAAGCCATTTCCAAGGTAAATGCCTAAGTATATGGAACAAGTATAGACACAAGTATGTTCTATTACACAAGTACATTCTATTCATTTCTGTACATAAGGGTGCTCTGTCTAGCTTCTATTCTCTACAGAAATGCAACATATGTTTATCTTAAAATACCTAAAACAATGACAAATTCCCTTAAAGGGGAATCTATACAAAATTTTCATCTGTTCTAAACTCTAAATCATACAAAAATGACTTGTTTCAGTTACCCTTTGTAAATATACACCCCCAAATCAGAATATACAATTGGCTATAAAAAAATAAAATCAGGCTGGGCATAGCGGCTCACACCTATAATCCCAGCACTTTGGCAGGCTGAGGCAGGTGGATCACCTACTGAGGTCAGGAGTTCAAGACCAGCCTGGCTAACATGGTGAAACTCCTACTAAAAATACAAAAAATTAGCTGGGCATAGTGGCACACGCCTGTAATCCCAGCTACTTGGGAAGCTGACGCAGGAGAATCTCTTGAACTCAGGAAGTAGAGGTTGCAGTGAGCTAAGATCGTGCCATTGCACTCCAGCTTGGGCAACAAGAGCCAAATTCTGTCTCAAAAATAAAATAAAAAATAAATAAATCGAATAAATAATTTTCTTTGGTTTGATCTTTCCTAAATAAAAACGAATCACAAGCAGTATACAGGAGCAAGGTACGAAAGGAACACAAAAGAGAGTCATCCTTCACAACATGGATGGAAGATACAATTGTATTTAAGCCTCAAGTAATAAGCTTTGCAAGTAAGAGAAAATTAACAAACAGTATCCGCCCCCTACAACAAACATAACAGATGTGTATTAACGTAGTATTTAGAATTTTTCTAGCACAGCAAGACTTTTCACTGTAACTACACTATAAATATAGACATAAATGCAAAGTTTGAGATATAAAGAACCAATTTTTAATGGTACATTTCCTGGAATTAGAGCCACTACCTACCAAAAATTCATTCTGGAATTTATATATAGTAATATTTTAAAACTTAACATTTAAAAATTTATCCCTATTGAAACTAAATAAATTATTAAGTGGGTTAGCTTAACAGGCCTCCTTCCACTCTATGCAAAAAAAATAGGGATTTTTGTCTGGGTATGTAATTTTGTTTATCCATATTTGAGAAAGTTCACCTCAGAAAATGGCATTTAAGGCCAGGCGCATTTAAGGCTGTAATCCCAGCACTCTGGGAGGCCGAGGTGGGTGGATCACGAGGTCAGGAGATCGAGACCATCCTGGCTAACACTGTGAAACCCCGTCTCTACTAAAAAATAGAAAAAATTAGCCAGGCGTGGTGGCAGGTGCCTGCAGTCCCAGCTACTTGGAAGGCAAAGGCAGGAGAATGGCGTGAACCTGGGAGGCGGAGCTTGCAGTGAGCTGAGATAGCACCATTGCACTCCAGCCTGGGCGACAAAGTGAGACTCTTGTCTCAAAAAAAAAAAAATAAAAAAAATAAAAAAGGCATTTAAAGGACTTCAGTAACATAGTTTTATTCTTGTTCAGCTATTTCTGAACAAGAATCTACAAAATCTAACTTGTAAACTCCAAAAATAAAGCTTCATGTACCTTATCTTGATGAAATCAAAATTTCCAGTAACTTACAGAATAATCTAATAGAAAATAGCAGCAAATACCTTGCCACATAATTCTCCCTAATGATAAATATCACAGCAACTCAATTCAAGAAAAGGACATACTATTTGAGTTTTTGGTTTTTTCTTTTCCGCCTCACCGTGCTTCTTGTTCACTACTTCTTCCAGCTTTTTCTCATCCCAATTATCCATAGTATCTAAATAAAGAAATGAAGATTAAATACTGTTATTTAATCTACTACTCCCACAACACGTATCTCCTTAGACATGAATGATGTGTTATAAGACTCATGGCTTAATATTTTTCTTTTTCTTTTCTTTTTGTTGAGACAGGTTCTCACTGTTGCTCAGGAAGGAGTGTGATGGCATGATGACAGTCTACTGAAGCCCTGACCTCCCTCAATCAGCCTCGATTGATTGAGCTCGATCAAGTCCTCCTGCCTCAGCCTTCCAAGTAGCTGGGACTAGAGGTATGCACCACAATGCCTGGCTAATTTTTCTATTTTTTTTGTAGAGATGGGGTCTCATTATGTTGCCTATGCTGGTCTTGAACACTTGGGCTCAAGTGATTCTTGCTGCCTTGGCCTCCCAAAGTGCAGGGACTATAGGTATGAGCTGCTGCTCCTGGCCTCATGGTTTTCTTAAAACACCAAAGGCAGAAATGAATAGTTTAAGATTATTCACCAAGGCCAGAACAGTGGCTCACACCTATAATCCCAGCACTTTGAGAGACCAGGGTGGGTGGATCATGAGGTCAGGAGATCAAGACCATCCTGGCCAACATGATGAAACCCCATCTCTACTAGAAATATAAAAATTAGTTGGGTGTGGAGGCGTGGACCTGTAGACCCAGCTACTCGGGAGGCTGAGGCAGAAGAATTGCTTGAACCTGGGAGATGGAGGCTGCAGTGAGCTGAGATCATGCCACTGCACTCCAGTTTGGGTGACAGAGCCAAGACTCCATCTCAGAAAAAAAAAAAAAAAAAATTATTCACCAAAGCTTCCTAAGTACTTTGGACAAATTGAGAAGGTAGTACTGAAGGAAACAGTGACAGACAAATCCAAAATAAATCACTGTTTTTTAAAGTATCTTCATTTACTTAAAGGGTATATTATGGTAATTTTCAGATTTTATAAAACATAATAAACCCAATTAATTATTCTTTATAAACACAGTCTATTAAGATTGAAATGTTCTTCATTTAATAAATATCTTAGTAACAAACCAAAAGTATTAAACATTTATTTTTAAGATAATGTTTTTAAAAAAATTACCTTTTTCAAGTTCTTCATCTCTTGCATCAATGTAAACACTTCGCTTTTCACATTTTCTCTCCAGAGTCAAGTCATGAGAGAACTTACACTTATCTCCTTTAGTACACTGTCCTTGCTTGAAGAATGCACATACCACAGACTTGGGATCTGCACCTATGTCAAATGGTATATGGTATTTGTATTATAACCTGCCAGACTGTAAAATATGGATTCTACCTGAAATATGATTAATTTTGGTTAACTTATTTTCCATTCACTGATGTGAAAGGAAAATGGCACTTACGGGTGATTAGCAAGACATTTCTTTAAAGTTCTTTTTGTAGCATTTTATGTCTACTTTTGTTTCTTTTATTCTGACTATAAAAGGTGACAGAGAGTGGGAAACCAAACAAGAACATAGGATATTCCACAGGCTTTGTCTAATTGATGTCAATAGGGCAAGAGGCAAAACAGGAGGCCAGGCATGGTGGCTCGCGCCTGTAATTCCAGCACTTTGGGAGGCCGAGGCAGATAGATCATGAGGTCAGGAAATCGAGACCATCCTGGCCAACATGATGAAACCCCCGCTCTACTAAAAATACAAAAACTAGCTGGGCATGTTAGTGTGTGCCTGTAATCCCAGCTACTTGGGAGGCTGAGGCAGGAGAATAGCTTGAACCAGACAGTCGGAGGTTGCAGTGAACCGAGATGGTGCCACTGCACTCCAGCCTGATGACAGAGCAAGACTCCATTTCAAAAAAAAGAGGCAAAAAAGGAATGAACATACATGGCAGAACAGTGCCAAAAACTTGAGACATACAGTTTATTCAACTATGGCTTTGCCTTGGCTACTACCAAAGACTGAATGTTATAAATCAATTAGCAGTCTGTTAAATTACTAATTTTGCCTTAAGTGTGGGGCGCATGGCTGCAGTTCAGCTGTACAATGACACTGATGTGAACATATACAGAGGAACCATAAGCAACCCACTGACATAGGTAATTTTGATGAAGGGACTAACATTTTCATTGCAGACACAACTGTCTTACTATCTAAAGAAAATAACATCAAAATAAACAGTTTTTAGCATAAACCACATTTGATAAAAAACACACTTCTGAAATTTAAAGTTTACCTTTACTTATTTTTTGAGCAGCAACTACAGGTTTGAACAGCTCATTTAGCTCCTGCAATTCTTTCTTCTTGTCATCCTTCTTCAATTTCTTTTCAGCTTCACTCTGTGCTACCTATAATATTCCCAGGTTTAAAATGTAAATTTGATTGTTTACAAAATTGTTTTTACTGCACAGTTAGCATTAATATAACAAGACACTTGCATATTTATAGTCCTTACCTTTTAATAACAGTGTTATAATGGCCTTACAGTGTCTATTCAATGTTGTGGTTAAACTATTAAACAAAATTGTAATGATGGTACCATGCCTAGTTAAAAGCAAAAGCTTACAGCAACAAGCATTTATTAAGCATTTACTACATGCCCAGCATTTTTAGCAAATACTTTTCACCTGCAATATTCTTCTGTGAAAACAGCCCACTACCCAGAAATGTACAGGTTCATTTTGAAGATCAGAGAAACAAACATCCTGAAATGTACAGTCCCACATGATAATGAATTATACCACCCCAAAAACCTATATAGTGCCCTCATGGAAAAACCCTGGGTTAGGTCAATGTAGGATATTAAACAAAACAACTCAAAACAAAACATGACATATAATATAGTTCCAGGCACACGATTTACATACCTAATATGATTAGAGGATTCATCCAAACATTTATATGTCAGGTCCTATGTTAGATGACAGAGAATACAATGAAAAGACAAAGATGCTTATTTAAAGAAGCTCAGAAACTAGCAGGATGACAGACATGTCAACAACTGTAACATAATATATAGTGCTCTGGGAACAAAGAATGCCCATATACCTGAGAAAATAAAATTGAGCCAATAACCTTATAAATGAATTCTTCTTGATGGGCAAGGAAAGAAATACAGAAAGGGCCAGCCAATGCAAAGTTACAGGGACTAGAGGGGCAAAGTATGAAAAACATCAATGAGATGCTTAGATTGTATCAGTAGATTGAACAGAGTTCCACTCAACTGTTTAAAGTAAGCCAGTAACAAGATCAGGTCACATTTTATAAAATATCAAGAGAGCAAGTTTTGTGGAGGATAGACTGGGAATCCAAGAATAAAGGCAAGAGCCTGTTGCAACTGCTGCACACAAGAAAACACAAGAGCTTAAAATGAGCATTACTGGTGAGGATGGAGAAAAGGAGACAGAGCTGATAGGACTGTGACTGAACATGAAGTACAAAGGGGGAGGAATCTAGGATTATCATGTATATGGTTAGTGCTGTTAAACAAGACAGGGAATACAGGAGGAACAGGTTTCAGGGTAAGAGGTGAAGATGAGCTTAGTTTTAGACATACAGAATGCAAGATGCTTACAGAGCATCTGGGCGGAGATCTTTTGAAGGCAGATGGACATGCATATTGATTCCACTGAAATCAGAGGGTCTGCTTTGAGATAAAGACTTTAGAAATAGCAGCTTACAGATAACAATTAAAACTTTGGGTATATTACTCAAGGACAGCATAAAAATGTGGCAAGAGCAAAGGACACTTCCTTGAAGAAAATCAACATGAAATGGGACAAAAGAACCTAAAAAGCCCAATAAAAGCACCTAGAAACATCAAAGAAGCAGAGAGAAAACCAGGACAAAATATGTTCAAGAAAGAGGAAATTTAAGGAAAGGAATGGCCAAATGCTATAATTAGGTCAAAGGCATCCCAAATGCTGAATGTGACCCTATATGGTGGATGTATTTAAACAGAAAAAATGTTTTGAAAGAAAAAATTTAAGTTGCTTTATTTTTAATAGAAGTATCCTTTGCTCATCAGGCCCATCTCAAACATTTGTGGGGCCCAGAGCAAGAATACAATGGAGGCCTACAAGCCATTTATCTAAATATTTAAAATTAGAAATCACGTTCATGATGAGTAAAATGTGGTCTGTAATCCTACTTCACAAATATACCTTATGACCTGGAAGGACAGGTTTAAATTGCTCAGACTCCATGGAGTTCCACACTGAAGCACGGCAGTAACACAAGAGTCAGCCTGGGGCTCTTTTTTCTCCTCTTCCTACCCCATTTCATTCCACTTTGGGTGTAGGGAGAGGTAAAGGTGCAGGAAGGAAGGAAAGGGTATGGATGCAGGCTCTGTTCAAACCCTTAGCATATGCTGTTGTTTTGGCTACCTCAGACATATTGGTAGCACAATGTACCTAGACAGAGATGGGCATGGTGGAGAGGCCTTTGTAGGCAGATAAACCAGGGTCAGACTGTTGTAGGAAGAGGTGTTGTAAAATCTGGGTAGGTACATCCCCTTGGCTTCAGTGACTCCTTACCTGAGGGGAGACAGCGGTCTGGAGAAGACACATATATCACAGGGCCTAGACCAGGATACCTCCTGTCCAGCTCTAAGAGCAGCACTACTGCTCATTTCCGATGTTATATATGATGGGTAGGTATCCCGCGTTCACAGATAAAAGTCCAGTTATCCACGCAAGTATCAAAACTATAATACTAAATATACTATCAAAGCTAACTACCAGCACACAAATTTAATAACTTTCCCAGGTTTATGAATTCTAATATTACCATTCAAAACACTTCCCACTAGAAGAAAAAGTTGGGGAAGAGGAAACAGGATTGAAAAAGGGGCTAAGTGAAGAAAGTGAGTTCTTCTTACATATTGATATCTATATTCACCAGAAAATTTACATTATTTTCTTATTTAACCACCAGAAGAATCCAACAAGGAATAACTGCACTTCCACAATGCATATAAAGACCAGGGTTGCTATTTAAGGATCATGTAACAAAAAAGATAGGAAGATTCACACCCAAGTCTATCTGACTGCAAATTCTCAGCTGATCTGCCCGCCGCGGTCTCCCGAAGTGCTGGGATTACAGGCGGGAGCCACTGCATCCAGCCATGGTCTAAACATTAATTTTTATTAAACCAGGCTATTAAGTTAGCAGTTTGGAAGAACAATAGTTTTAGATTCTAGAATCAAGCTGGGAAAATGGATGTGAAAGGAAAGTGTTGGGTCACTGATTTGTAGACAGCATGAGCAAGAGAAATTTATTTATCTCACAAATACATATTAGCAGATTTTTAAAAAATCTGTAAACACATGAGAAATTCTTTATTCTCTCCTACATTACAAAAATGTGTTTCCAGAAGTTAATGAAAAGGATATAGAAATGGTGGAAAAAATGTACTTTAAAAAATACAGATCCATGTCTATGAAATCTTTAGAAGTGAGAGGTCTAAAGAACCTGAAGAAAAAGGGGCTACATTTTTTTTCAAACGAGTTGCCAATGGATAAACTCATTTTAAAATTCATATGAAAGAACAAATGCCTAAGGACAACCAGGAAAAATAGAAAAGGTATACCACTTTGGGGAAAAGACTTGCCTTGAGACTTTAATGTACAGTCAAGTACAGCATTATGACGTTTAGGTCAATGATGGACCACATATGACAGTAATCCTATAAGGTTATAATACCATATTTTTACTCTATCTTTCTAGGTTCAGATATACGAATCATTACTAATGTGTTACAACTGCCTACAGTATTCAGTACGGTAACATGTTTTGTAAGTTAAAAGCCTTGGAGCAACAGGCTATATCATATAGCCTAGGTGTGTAGTAGGCTGTAATATCTAGGTTTGTGTAAGTACACTCTATATTATTTGCACAATGACTAAATCACCTAACGACACATTTCTCAGACTGTATTCACATCACTAAACAACGTATGACTATGACTGTACGTCAATAGTGGTATTTCAGTGGGATAAATAATGCTGGTGTAAGCAGCTATTCATTTAAAAGAAAACAAACTTAGTCTGAGCATGGTGGTTCACATCTGTAATCCCAGCACTTTGGGAGGCCAAGGCAGGCAGTTTGCGAGGCCAGCCTGGGTGACACGGCGAAATCCCGTCTCTACAAAAAACACAAAAATTAGCTAGGTGTGGTGTCATGCGCCTGTAGTTCCCAGCTACTTAGGAGGATGAGGTGGGCGGATGGCTTGAACCCAGGAGGCGGAGGCCACAGTGAGCCAAGATCACACCATTGTATTCCTGCCTGGACAACAGAGTGAGAACTTTAAGATATATAAAATAAATTTATATGATGAAATATAGACTATAAAAATAAAATAATTAGAAATGATCTAGGAAAAACACACAGAATCCAGTGGCAGGGGAGACCTTTTAACCATATTTTTAAAAAGGTAGCGATGTAACTGGCAATATTAAACTCTATATATACATATAAGTTAAAAATTGGTGCATGGCAAAACATAACTGAAATATCACCAAATATCTGCAACGCAGACAAAAGGTATCTCATAAATTGACAAGAAAAAGACAACCAATAAAGCAAATAATTTCAATAGGCAAGTCACAGAAGTGCAAACTCAAACAGCTAACATGTATACAAAAGACACTCTCTAGTAGTGAGAGAAACAATGTAACACTAAGATATCACTTTATACTTATCAGATTGGAACACATTAAAAAGAACGTTAGTATCTATTGCTCATGTACTACAAATGAAAATGTGAAGTACTACAGCCTCTACGGAAAGTGATCTGGCAAATTTATAATATTAAAAATAGAAATCCATTTCCCTTGATCTGGAGTCTGTTACCAGACAATTTATGCCACAGAAATAAAAGCACAAACACATGTAAGAACTCCTGTATTTCTTCTAGAGGTGGTCTTAGCGTCAGAAAGCTGGAAACGCCGGGCGTGGTGGCTCACGCCTGTAATCTCAGCACTTTGGGAGGCCGAGGCGGGTGGATCACAAGGTCAGGAGATCGAGACCACGGTGAAACCCCGTCTCTACTAAAAATACAAAAAATTAGCCGGGCGCGGTGGCGGGCACCTGTAGTCCCAGCTACTCAGGAGGCTGAGGCAGGAGAATTGCGTGAACCCGGGAGGCGGAGCTTGCAGTGAGCCGAGATCGCGCCACTGCACTCCAGCCTGGGCGACAGAGCGAGACTCCGTCTCAAAAAAAAAAGAAAAAAAGAAAGCTGGAAACAAAGTGATCACTTATGAATAGTGAAATGGATGAATATAACACACCTGTACTGTAGAATGGCATGCAGTCATTATTAGAATAAATGAGAGCTATATCACAATGGCTTGGACAACATCCAAGAGGTACTGCAGGTAAGGAAGGCCAAGATGCAAAAACGTTTAGAGTAGGATTCTGTTTTGAAATACAATTATATAATAATACCAGACATTTTATCTGAAACAGAGGCTGTATTAATATTACATTCACAAAAAGATATGGAAATTTAAATTACTTACCTGACGTGGATTTTGTTGACCAAATTTAACTTGATGTGTGACAGCCTTAATAAACTTCTGTTGCTTTGCTCCTTTCTTATTCTTCAAACCAAAAGTTTTGTCCTACATGAGAAAGAGCACAGAAATATCTTAGCAATTTATGTTACCATATATTTCCTCCAATGATACCTAAAAATTATTCTTTTATTTATTGATAATTATTCTTTACTAATATAAAAACATGCAAAACACTGAACATCAAGTCAAGGCAATATATGACCTTTAATCATCACCCAGATTCTTTACAATTCAATACGTACTCACCATTATCATCACTAAACCTGTTATTCTATGAAGCTTTTTCTAAAGCCTGTTTTGGATTATCAGTTCTATGGGATGTGCAAAGTTCTTATACCGGGATAAGAAGTCCTACAGTTAAATACATTTAGGAAAATGCTTGATTAAAAGGATTCTTAATTCTTAAGCACAAGGTATCTTACAGCCCTTATCAGAGGGAATATAATATGCAGCACCTCCAAATCTTCCTTTGCAGCAGAATCCATTTTTACTCAGGGTATCTTGAGAGGCTATACAATACTGAACATATGTTTGGGACTACTACATAAGAAAAGGAAGATACACTCAGTTCTGGACTGGTTTTTTAGTTAATAAATGTTATCCTCTCAAAAATAAATTTAATAAATTGAATCAAACTACTGAAATGTATACATTTCTAGTTATTGCTAAGATGGAAATATTGAAAGTATGTAAACTAAAAGCAACATTTTCTTTAAATCTGGAATATTAATACAATAACCTGGTAATATTCAAATATAACAGCAGCTATCACTTATGGAATGCTCATTATGTGCTAAGCACTAATGGTGATCCTTGGCTATCTACTCATATTTAGTTAGTATGCAGTATGGGGTTGGGGGGAGAAAAATATAAAAAAAAAATAAGTATGCAGTACAAAAACATTTAGAAGCCATTGCACAAGTATGAGTAAGTGTGTGTGTGGAAGGGGGCAGTGGTCTGTAGTGGGCTGAATTTTGGAATGCCCCCCAAAATTCAAGTCCACCTGACCTTAAATTTGACTTTATTTGGACGTAGGTCTTCACAGACGTGATGAGTTAAGATGACATCATACTAGATTAAGGTAGGACCTAGATCCAGTAACTGGTGCCTTAATAAGGACCACACAGACACAAAGAGAAGGAAATGTGAAGACAGAGGCAGACAGACTGGAGTGACACTGCTATATAACCCAAAGAAGGCCAAGGATTGCCAGATGCCACCAGAAACTAGGAAAAGGCAAGGAAGAATTATTCCCTAGAGTCTTCAGAGGGAGGGAGCATGGCCCTGCTGACACTAATTTCAGACTTTTAGCCTCCAGATCTCTGAGAGAATAAATTTCTGTTGTTTTAAGTGACCCAGTTTATAGTCATGTTACAGCAGCCCTAAGAAACCCATAAAGCAGGCTTGACTAGTGAGCTTCTCCCTAAGGTGAATGCGTGACAAGCCTGACAAGAAATAAACAAATGCTAATATCTGAAGTATTTTTTTTCTGGGTCTTTTCTGATTCTCTGGAGAAAGATCCTCTAGCTGGGAGGGTAGTAAGTTAACTGTAAACAGGAGAAGAGAGTAGGTAGAAGGGGTCTCAGTTTACCATACAGATTTACTAGCTTCCATTTTCAGGCTTACATCCCACCTCCTCTGTGCTTAGTGTTTTGGAAGCAGAGAGGCCTGTTCCCCGCCACCCCCTACCTCCAAGGAGACACCTCCTGTTTCTTGCAGAGGTGGTCACCTGGCTGAGTTGTAGTAGGTAAGAATTATTAATTACTCCTAACACTTTTAACTTCTAGTTTTCAGCCTCTTGCCTTCTGTATTACCTAGTGCTTCCCATTGCTGAGGTTTTTTTCATAATTTTGTAGAGGAAATGCACTTGATTTTTACTGGCACACTCCTAGACAGGCACTCAGACATAACCGCTCTGCTCTAAGTCAGTTACCAACTGATCCATCCACTGCCAATCTTCATATGTTGAGGTTCAAGATTATAGATGTCTTCTAATTTCAAAATAGAATTTGTACTTCTTTCTCATTCTCTTGTTTATGGGTGGTTTTAGAGAGGAAGAAGAGGCAAAAAGGTCTTCTCAAAGTAATCTGAGACCTTTTAGTATGAAACAAATTAAGTGGCCATTTTACAGCCTTTATTTTGCTATTATTTCTAAGGGAAAGGAAAAAGTAATAATGAGTAGAAAGTATTATAGAAACAAAATACCACCACGTGGACAAGCTAGAAATAGAAAACAATAGTACTGAAACAATTAGTATTTAAAAACATCCAACATGACATAATGTTTATAGCAACCTCAAAATCAGTAAAAGACCTTTCAATAGTCTTAAAACAAAAAAGTACAGAGGGTTTTGCTTCTAAATGGTTATCTCTCATTGGGAAATATCTCTTTATTAATGACATCTATCTCCATATACCAAAACTTTGCTTTCCTCTACTTAAATGCTTGTTTCATGATTTAACATCCCAACATGGTATTATACAAAATTCTCCATGAATTTTCTGCAGCCTATGTGTATGAAAAAAGGTAGGATGCACACAAACAAGTTGGATGTCTCTGCACTGAGCCTTTTACGGATGGCTTCCCTTGTTTCTATAAAGTTTAACACTCAATTCAATTTGAAGAAAGATGGTCAAGATAATGTGATATATACAGATGAACACAGTGCAGCAACTAAGTATAAAATGCCATACTTTTCCTTTACAAAAAGTGAGCTCTCACGGGAGGCAGAGGAGGCTCTAGAAAAAAATATGATCAGGATTAAACAGCATCTACAGGTGCTCTGCCAGAGAAAATAAACGGGTTCAACCCATGCTCCACCTGTAATTACAGAGAAGAAACAATGAATAAATAAGGCCAAATAGCAAAGTAGATACTGCCAGATAGACTTAGGAAAGAAAAAAGTCCCCTAAGGGGACCTGGCCAGTAAGAAAAGAAAGTACTCACAATGGCAGTTACTGGTAAAGGTGTATAAACTCCAGATCCCAGAAGAAAAAAAAAATTCAGGTTTCATTACACTGCTCTGGCACATAAATGACCAGTTTAAAGAGATAATAAGTGAGTTGTGTTCACCTTTAAGTTAGAGCTCAGAAATTAACATTTTTCCACAGAGAAACGGGACTACTTATTCATCTAGCATTCACTAAACATAACCCCTGAATATATACTTTATTGAATCCTCTCAACAATTCTATGATACACAGAAACTCAGAAATCATAAATTCATTTGAAGTTAAGTCATTAATAAGGGGCTGGCTGTATAGTGCAAAGATTTAGAAGTATAAACTCTGGAACCAGGCTGCCCAAATTTTAATCCCAAACAGAGCTGGGTAAATTACCCTCTTTGCCACAGTTTCTTATTTGTAAAGTGAGTCTCACTTAGGGTTGTTGTGCAAGTTAAAAGATTTACCTCAGAGAGACAGTGGTGGACAGCAAGGACTCTAAAGGCAGACTTCCTGTGTTAGAATCCCTGGCATAGTTACTCACCAGGTTAGTAAACTTGAGCAAGTTATTTAATCTCTACGCATGTTTTTAAAACTGTAAAAAGGGTAATAATACGTATCCCACTGAGAGAATCAAAGGAGCTAGTATATTTATCACTTGTAGTTGGCTTGTTTCTCTTCTCTCCTTCTCCCCAAACACTGAGAACCTTGTCTGGCCCAGTAAATGTTAACTATTAAGTCACAGATGATATTTGAACCTAGGTATATTTCACTCCAAGCAAATTCCTTGTTCTTTCTACAGTTTTTAATAAACTACTTCCCAGAGACACCTTGTTAAGTTATTGAGCTGGCTGGTGCTCAATAAGCTTTCTCACATCACACTGCAGATGTGAGATACCAATAGCACCTCTTGAAAACAGAATGATTTGCAATTTGGAGAAGTTCAAAGGCTTCTTCCTGAGTTTAGGACAGAGCCTTACCTAAAGATTAATCTGAACTATAAGGTAGAAAAAAAGAAGGTTACAATCAACCCAAACCACAGTTAAAATAAAACTAGGGGAATAATGGTCCTCATTGGATTAATAAGGTCTCAAAAGTTAACGTGATAGTAAAGGAACTTTGTGTTTTATGTGTGTTTCAGAAGACAACTTGGGAAATGAATACAGGGGAGTCTAGAAAGTGGGTAGTAAGAAAAGGACGACTTCCTGAGGCTCCAAGAGCCTTAACACTCAGTGAATTCCAGGCTTCTCTTAAAACTCCCCTCCCATCTCTAAGTAATCCCATTCCTTTTACGGGCCAGCGTCCACTCCCTAAATAAGATGTTTGGAAAAGGGAAGCAGCGGAAGGGCAGGTCCACACTGAATAGTGCTCCAAGATAATGGGAGTCCACCTCTTGGGACATTCGGGTAGGCAGAGGCTGTCACTGTTTTATCTCGTTAGTTTTCTCCCACATGCACTAATGTATTTTTGTTGTCCATCCATGCAATACATATTACACAACTGGTTAACCCACCTTCAAGTAATCAACATTTGATTTTGGCTGTTGGCAGCTGTTCTACACTGGCAACCAATTTCTCTTGCTCCATCCTTCACAACACTTGGATCCTGTCTCTATAGAACCCTATTACTATTTCCTTGCTGATACAAGTTCTTAGCTGGGTATCATTTATTTGCTTGCCCTAAGCCCAAGATTATTTCCCTCTTTCCATATTCAAACTTTCTATTGCTCAATGCTGACTCCATTTGTCACTAAATTTTAGTTGTAAGAAAGAAAACGGCATATGCCATTTCGGACTAATGTGTTAATTTCTAACAGAACCATAATCTTGTTTGACATATTCATTTCGGAAAGCATTAATAATACAAATGAATTTATAAAGTTTTGGGGCATTTGAAGAGGCAAATAAAAAAATGGAGGCAGTATTTAAAAATGGGCAAGAACTAAACACTGTATAAACAGTGCAGATCGGTCTGATTATTTCCCCCAGTTTTTATTTAGAATACACTATCAAAATAGGCAATAAGAATAGCTGCCATTTACTGAATATACACACCATATGGCAGGCACTTTACATGTATTATCTCATTTAACTCACGGGAACTAGCTGCATTTTGCAGATGAGAATTGCAGTCCAGTTAGATTTTGTAACTTGTCTAAAAATATAGAGCTAGTAATTTGAAACATGGGACTCAAACCCAGGTCTCTGACTCCAAAGCTAGTGCTATCTGATGTCTTTTTTACTTCCTTAGTGTTCCCAAAACCTGCATGTTGATTTTTGCACAGTGAGGGTCCATAGAGGTGGCAGCAGAACAGGTACAGAAGAGGAAAGAGGTAGGTAGGGCAACCATTATTTTCAAGCCTATTGAAAAATGCTGTTTAAAAATACATGTTTTAGTTAACTATTAATTTTGAGCAATTTAGAATTTCAGGTCATACAGCTATAAAACCTCCTAAAGTTAACCAGATTCTGAAATAAGTATCAGTCTTTATATGTCAAAACAGACTATAAAAAAGTAGTATTTCCCCCTCCAAAATTATAACAGCCACAGAGATCAATTGTCTTCTTGGAATAGTCACTGAGACGTGCTAGGCTTTTAGGGAAGTTAAAAAAAAAAAGTTGCCTGTCTAATGAAGCAGACTACAACATTTCCTAACCAGGCTGGATTAACAGAATAGTCTCTATAAATCTAATTTCACAAATGCTGTAACTTAACACTACAATTCAAAATATTGTTGTACCTCTCCAGTAGTAGCAAATATTAATGTTGCACATGAGTCTGAAAAACTTTATTGCAATATTTTTTGAAAAAGCCCATCAGGTCCCTGGACCGGAACATAAAAGAACATCTAGATTACAAGATGTCAGGCTAGGAGGACCTTCTTAAAGGCAAGCAGACACATTTCAAAGGAAACAAACTATGATCACTGAGAAACAAACAGAAGATCTGAACATCTTGTTCACTAAGAACCCATACCCAAATCTCAGTCTTCAGAAAGAAATCGCCTCAAAGACATACGTCTAATGGTACTGCAGGTTAGGTTAAAGAATGATAGTACAAAACACAAGAAAGCAAAATGCAAGCATATTCAGCAAAAGCAAGAAGCTCAACAATTGCAATTACCTGAGGGTGTAGTCAAGACCAGTCCTTCCAAGAGAAATACAGGCACAGCACCCAGATCTCCTAATGATGCCTATCCTGTAGCTCTAATGTATACAGATGATTGGACACTCTCATGCCAACTCAGCGTATGCCCCAAGGTTGAAGTCCCTACACATGACTTCATTAGCCACAAAATAATTCATTCTGGCTCCCAAGATTTTAACCAACACTGCCTCTAACCCAATTTGAAATCCTAAGTTTGTTCTTCAAGCGTCAATTATAGTATCTTTTGGCTCTTCCAAGTAGAGAGAGACACTAAACACAAAAGGTGACATATTGTAATGATTCTCATACAAGAGAATACTTTCCAGCAATAAGGAGCATACTAGAAGTATACACAACATGGATAGATCTCAGAAACGCTGCGTGGTGTGAAAGCAAAAAGAAGGACACAAAGGCTACCTACTGTGTAATTTATATGAATTCCTAGAGTGGTAAAAACTAATCTATCCTGTCAAAAAAATTAGTGGCTGCACGAGTGGAAAGAATTAAATAGAGGCACAAAACAAATTTAGTGGGGTGATGGAAATGTCTCAAGTCTTAATTAGGGTGGCAGTTACCTGGGTGAATAAATTCCTCAAACACATAGAACTATACATCTAGAACCTATACATTTTATTTTACATAAGTTATACCTCAACAAAAAATAAATTAAAAAACATTGTATTAAATGTGGAAAACACAGAATCAGGCTTATTTTCACCACTTTGTTAGGATATTTTTAGTTAAAAAGTGCAGTTGTCTTATTTTGCATTTCTCTTTGGCGATATCTTCATTATTGAAACTAAAATTGCTTTCTTTTTACCTAAAAAATAACTGTCACAAGATGACTAGAATCATAACAAAAGCATCATTTTAAAAGTTGATGGATACTATAAACAACTTTCACACGTAATTCCTTAAAATAAAAATACTAGTTCTACTAATTAAAAATAAAACAATTAGATATAGAGAAAGCCCTACAATGCATAAAGTATAATTTAAATTGTCTAAATTGTTACATAACATTTAATTTCAGTGGAAGTCTTACTTTGTACCATGGTCCAAACTCAAGGAAAACAACATCCCTAAAAGGTACTTGGTTTTCATAAAACTGAATGCCATCCGATCAGAAACCCCTGAAATTTACCTAAGTGCCACAAATCCAGGTTGTTCAAATAAGGTAATAGAAAACACAGATGTGAAGGTAATATTTTGTTTGTAAGGGTCTGGCTATAGTACTTCATGACAGTTTTAAACTGGACAAATTAGCAATAAGAATACCAGTTCTGCTTCAAAGTTGAACTTGACCAAAGAAATTCTTAAGCATTTTCTTAAATCCAATGAGCAGACTTTACACCTTATGCGGTGAAATGGTCATAGCTTTTTCTAATTATATTCAAAGTACAAGAGGTCCTATTTAATTATGAGGAGGCTTAATAGCAGAAATAGAGGGAAGAAATACCTCGTTGGGGTCTGTATGGTATGTTTATGTAATGTCAAATATGGTTCATCTTTTAAGGAAACTCACAATTCAGTTGTTGGAAAACAAGTGCAGAACATGTAAGAACGTCAATAGGGTTCCTTGGCCACTAAAGGGCTACAGGCTCAATATGTTAAACGAATATATATACACACACACACACACACACGTATACGTATATACGTATATACACACACACACACACATATCTCAGTGTCACACAATTAGTGACACTGAAACCTAATCTCTTTTAAGGCGTTATTCTATTTAATCCACTTCAGAATACAAGTATCAAGCGCTGCGTTCAAGACCCTGGGTTGTGATGGAAAGTCCTTCCATTCTTTATGGGACTTCAAACAGTTCAGAGGTGGATCGAAAAAGCCACCAAGTAGTAATTTGTTGGTTCGAAAGCACAGTACCACCCCTGGGTGACGGGTAAAGAAATAAGGAACACAAAGACTCGTCATGAGTCGGTCTTCCAGAAAAACGCTGGCCCAAGACCGTTCAGCGAATTTCTTCACACACAACCCTGGAAAATCTCCTCAATTCTGAGAGGACTAGCGAAGGATAAAACCCTGTGGCAGTCCCGAGGGGTCATTTAGCACCCGGGTGCATGGGTGGGTGAACACGGGCGTGTGGGCGGAGAGGCAAAGCCCAGGTGCGGGGGCGCCAGCAGCGTCACTATAGTAATGAGAGACAGCTAGCGTCATCAGGGGCTGGAGAAGGGACAGTGGGCCACACAAACCTTAAGGGAGGAACACGTGGCCCGAGGAAGAGAGCCAGCTCCCAGGGAAGCCCGGAGCGGGGAAGTGGCTTTCCGGAGGGCTCGCGGCACGAGTGGGGGAGGGGTGGGTACTCACTTCGATAATCTTCTCCTTCTTTTTTTGCTCCGCCTTTTTGCTGCCCCCGGCCTGAGCCTGTTTCTTCGGGGGCATTGCGGAGACAGATGACACCGGCCAGACTTAAGCGCAGCTGAATACTGTCAGGGGTTCTGGCCCTGCGGCAGGAGGAGGAGGACCGGGGCCTCACTAGCCGCACCGCACGGAAAGCGAGTCGCTCATTCGCCCCGCAAACGCGGCCTTTGCGACAGGTCGATGTCGCAGAGCATAGTGGGTAGCGAGGAGCGGCTCCCGGAAGCGGAGCTGCGCGTGCGCATCCACTGAGTCCGACAAGGAGGGGGCAGGGACGGGACGTGGGAAAATGACTACGCGTCACACGTGAGGTCGCGCATCCGATAGGCCCTTTCCAGATGGCAACAGGCCTGAGGATGAATCTGGGCAAGCTGGTTGAGTCCATGCGTTTGTGCTTCCTCTCAGTCAACTTTCGCTTACCATGGGGCAACTCTTGTCTATCGTCGCCTCACCTGGAAACTTTTCCTGCCGGCTCAGTTAATGGTCCCCTGTACCATCCCCATCCTGAGTGACTACTGAGCAGCCGCAGGGACTCGGGGGTTGCCCCGTGACCACGTGACTCAGTTACCTTCTTGTTCCTTGGAGAGGCGGAGCTGAATGGCCCGTGAGTGCAGTGTACTTCAGATTCCTGTGAAGGATTATGAAAAAAATGGAAAAAGTTAACTTTCATTTGAAGAGCATCTGAGATGGCGTCCCAGATAAGGAGGCACTTGAACTCCTTAGAAGTACTGTATTAAGTTATTTTGAGACTTTAGGAGAGTGCCTAGGTGATTCCTAAAAATTCCTTTATAATGTGAAAGTAACCAAACTTAGTTTGAACTTAAAGTACTTGGTAGCTCCAGAAATTGCTTGGCACATTACACACACTATTTCATTTAGTTATCACAACGACACTTAGGTGGGAATTGTTACTGTTTTCATTTTATAGATGAAGCAGAGAAAGGAAGAAAGATACCCAAAGTTATACTAAGGACAGAGCCAGAAATTGTAATCTTGGCAGTCTGGCTTCAGCCTATATGCCTATTACCTAACATTACAAACTTAGATCCTGTTTGAAAAGGTACCTAAATGATGAATGGGACCCATTGATACTTGTACAAACCAAAATACTGGTTTTTTTTAAATGTACAATGCTTAGCTGTTATTTTTAAAAATGATTATTTTTTATTTCTGTTAAGAAGCATTGTGGAACCAAGAATCATCTTTATAGATAAAAGTTTTTTATCTTTTTCATTAATTCGAATAGGGAGAAAACGATAAGCCCCCCTACTTAGTCAAATTGATTATTTACTTAGTAATTTTCTACGTAAGATAATGTCAAGGAACCCCAAGTATGTTGTGTGTGCGTGTGTGTGTAGAAGAAATGTGATAGCTACTAAAAAGAATTGTGTCGAGAATGATAGGTGTGTGTAGACACAATGTTTTTCATTTGGGCTCCTATTGCAGGTTAATGGGTTCCCCCCTCTTTTACATATTTTCATCTTTATTTTTTGTTATTGTCATGGTTCTTGTCAGAGGATGAAGGGATGCAGCCAGCTCCCTCTTTACTTAGTATTATAATGCATTTGATTATTTGGAGACGGTCTCCTTTGAGACTTTGTTTGCATATGGAATGTAGTTGTCTTAACTTCCTACTTTTAGTGCCTCAAAGATACCCTTTGGGTCTTTGATTTTGAGTAATTGTACTGATTATTATGAGGCAAATGAATTATAAGTAACAAATACGGGGAAGTTACAAAAAATCTAGAATCTCATAATGTTATGATAATGGCTCCAGTTTTCATGATTCGTAGCTTCCTCTGCCTCCTTGTGACCTTTGCTTTCGTTTTTTTCCTCTGAAGTGTGGCCCTGGTAGAGAACAAAGATCCTTTCTTGCCTCAAATGGAAAATACACATTTCTGAATATAGTACATGCTCTCATAGCACTCTCCCTCATACATTATTTCTTCATACATTTTAGAAATAACGAAGTCCAACTCATTGAGTTCACTAGTTTTTGAAATAAGGTAAATGGTTTTTCCTGATCTCAAATAGCAAATGGAAGCAGGGCTGGGAATTTTATGTTTTCTACTGATATTTTTATTGACCTTACAATTCAAACGAAACTTTCACAAAACAGTGCTTAGAAGGCATAGTCCAAGGGTTACAATTCAAATACCCAAGAAAGCAGGGCTATAAACTTGAGCGTCAGGATGAGTGAAATACATTAGGAAGTTGTGGGAACAGTGTTAAACCTGAGGTAAATACCCATCATAAAAGACCTAAAAGAAAAACTGCCAAACCTGACTGCTTTCATTTGGTGGACAGGCTGTGAATTTACTGCCTTGGATATAGCCATTTGGATATCTTTACATCTATTGGAATGTATCAGATGTAATAGATTAAGGCAGTAGATTTTGTACTGAATAGAAATTATTGTTTGCTATCCAGCATTCTAATGTCCTTCTGTATAGGAAGGAAGCCCTATGCCTAGGGCTTTTAATCTCAAGAAAATGAGAAAGACTACCTTTTAAAGTGTAGGAATTTTTCAGGGCATTAGAATGCATGTATGGTATTACCAGTCCAGTGGTGGCAGGCCAGTGTGGCAAGATCCATATATGTCCTTACTTCATTCTTTGCTATTATTTCTTGCTTCTTTTGTTTTCCAAGCCTGATTTTCCAAGCTTCCTATAGATTCTGTGAGGAATATTTCCATAAACACATTTGAAGACATAGCTAGAAGGTATGTCTGCAAGCCAAGAGAGAAGCCTCAGAAGAAACCAAACCTGCTGACACCTTGATCTCACAGTACTAGCCCCCAAAACTATGAGAAAATAAATTTCTGTTTTTTAAGCCACCCAGTCTGTGGTACTTTGTTATTGCAGCCCCAGTAAACTAAGACAGACTCATTGATAACAGACCAAACTATGCTATGGGTGGTGGGCAGAGACAAGACTACTAGTTTATCTAAGTACATTTTTGTCATAAGGACAGGCCTAATTTTGCCATATAAATTGTTGATCTGTTTTATGGGTTGAGGCAGTACATGTTAGGAAGTATTTTGGTTTAAATAGTGAATGCTTCAAAATTCTGACAGGTAGTCAGTCTCCTTTAATACTTTTTTTCCCTCTGAATTAAGATATTGCAAAAGATTTGCCAATGTTTCAGTAAAGCATATAAAATGTCTTTTACCTTGTCAGTTTGAATTTCAATACTGTAAACTTTCACTCCAGCCTACACTGACACAAAATTTTCTTAAGTGGGTGACTTAAGTGGGTGAATTCTCTGTTTCTATTTGAAATATTTCTTGGTGCCATTATGATAATAGTTATTATGGCATTTGTCAAGAAACCAAGATGTACGATTTCCAAATATTTTTTGCCTCATTGACACTGAAATTATTAACAATGATTTAAATCAACCATGTCATTTCCCTAGTAATAGTTTTCTAATGGCTTTTTATGTCTTTCTAAATGCAGTATCAGGGATTCCACATCTTCCTCAGCGTATAACATCTGCTTTTTATCTTCTGTTATTTCAGTTCTTACTCCTCATTTTAGGCCAGCTTTTCCTATTCCCCACCTTCATATTCCCTCGCTAATTTTATATGCCTTAGAACTTTTCATAGTCTTATGTATGAGACTATGAAAAGTATGAGTCTTATGTATGAGACAAGCACAAACACATGGACCCCCCAAAAAAGAAACCTATCTACCTTCCATCTAGGTATCATAACTAGAAACTTTGGTGAGTCATCTTTGATTCTTTTTTCAACCTCCAAATCCAGTCAAGTCAAGTCATAGTGATTCTACGTCTTAAGGATCCTCTTTCAAATTATTTCCTTCCTACTTCACTATCCTATTTCAGGGCCCCATTTTTACTTGGACTATTGCAAGTGCCTCTTGTTTCTCTTGATCTAATTTCTTCAATGTATGGTATTACCAGTATTACATACCAGTATGTGTGGTAATACATACAAAATTCTGTGAGACAGGTCTTTCCAGCAACAGATTATTCTGGAAGTCCTGGAGGGGGCCAGCAGTTGTCACTAGCAATTATAATTTCTTCACAACACATTACTCCAAAAGTAAATTTTCTAATATATGAATTTGATAGTGTCCCCCTATTTTGTAACTTCTTTGAAGACCTCCCATAGACATATATATAGGTTTTAATTTGCATTGATGATTATTCTATAGCTACAATAGTTAATTTTCCTGTAATAAGCATAAACATTTTTCATACATTTATATAGTCTTAGAAGACAAAATCAAAACCCTGTAAGGAATTTTTTTTCTTCTCGGTAACTTTGTAAACTGAGACATGATATTTTATTCTGTTTTCCCATAACACATTGCATATTTTCTTAAATATAGGTGCTTAATAAATGTTTATTTCAGTGGTTCTCAAATTATGCTCATATGAAAGAGTTCAATAGGTTGGACTAAGATGATCGACTAAATTGAATGATGTATTTCTAGTTAACAGAAAAATATGCATTTTTTTCAATTTTAAGCTTTTTTCCCTCATAGTCATTCTTAAAAAATTAGTAGATTGCTAGCGTTTTTCAGCTAGCAACTTAAAAAAAAAGAAACAGTAATGGATCATATATTTCATGTGACTGAAAAACCTGTATATTCAAAATAATGTGGGGACATTTATGTAAAATATGGTCTTATGTTACAGTCTTTTTGGTGAAATTAAGTTTATTAATATATTTTAAATTTTCCCATATAACACTGCAAGTTCCAGGTATTTGCTACCTGAAAACATTTCAGAACTACTGTTTTAATGGATTGAATACCATCTTACCTTATAGCTGTATTTAGTGTCATTTATCCTTGAATCTTAAAACCTTTGAAGTGGGAAAGTTGTTCCTAAAAGAACTATCAAATTAGTTTCTTATTTTTTCTTATGAAAGCTAATTTTCTATTTCTTTTTTATAGCACACTGTATAAAAGGTCATGTTTTAGAGTCAAAATATGTGGGTTAAATTTCTTCCCTTCCACTTATATAAGTGACTTTAGGCAAATTGTTGGACACCTGTAAGCTTTACTCTTCTTATATATGAGGAATAATACTGTTCCTAGCTAATAGGGCTATTGGAAGGATGAAATGATACAATGCATGTAAGTCCCTTATTAGAGTACTTGGGACATGTAAACACATAATTAGTGGATACTACTATATAATTCAGGTCATAGTGTAAAGAAGCAAAGAATTCAGCATTGATACATTAATTTCTAAATGAGCTTACTCCAGTAAATATGGAGAATATAAAATCAAGAGATTGGGTGACTGAATGTGGGAGCTGAGGGGAAGAAGTCAGAAAGTAGAAGAGGATCCAGGTGGCAAGCATGGGCAAGTGATCAATGTGGGTGCTAGGGAGGTTACGTAGGCCATGATTGGAATGTGTGGCCAGGGCAAGAAATAACATATCTAGTTTTGGCTCTGCTGAATTTATGGTCCTAGTGGGTCATTTATGTGGCAAAATCCAACGGTATATATTTGACTTGTAAACTCAGAAGAGTTTAGAACATGGGGGCCAATGGGAATGGATTACTTTGAGAAAGATTGTAGAGAGTCAAAAAAGAATAAAAATGTGAGGAACAATGTTTAAAAGGTAAATACAGAAACGTAAGTTTAGGGAGGAAAGTGAAAAGAGGCAACTGTGGCAGGGACCCTAGGGAGAAGAAACTTTCGGGTAGTAGAGTATCAACAGGGCCTGGTAATTTTGCTTTGAGTTGGCTTAAAAAATACGGCTACTTACTTATTCCAAATTAGGATGAATCATACTGGACATCGAATTTAAGACATGGCTATCTGAAACAAGTGTATATTTCAAATTCTATTGACCTATATTTCTTTTCTTACACTTTTCTTACATATGTGGATACTGTCATCTGCTGATAACTGGCATTTTTGAAGGGTCTTTTTTGTAATTATGACATTGTATTTAAGGTATTGTTGCTGTTGTTCCTTTTTTGGGTATATTCTTCCTACAGGTCTCCACGTGGCTGGCTCATTTTCATCCTACAGATACCAGCTCAAGTGGAAATTCTTCTAAACAGTTATCCCTGACCACTACATCTAAACAACTTCTACCCTCTGACCCTAGTCATTCTACCCTCTGACCCTATGCCATCACATATTTCACTCCTTTAATTGTAGATTTATCTTAATTTGTAATTACTTTGTGTTTTTATGTCTTCATTTCTTACTTGGGTGTCTCTTGTCCCAGAATATAAGCTTCATGGGAGCAGGAACCTTGGCCCTCATCAGGTGCCTAATGCAACCTGTCTCTTAGAGCTTAATAAATGTGCTTTTAAAAATGAGTGATGGCTGCTGGGCGCAATGGCTCGCACCTGTAATCTCAGCACTTTGTGGGGCCGAATGTGAATCACTTGAGGCCAGGAGTTCGAGACTAGTTTGGGCAACATGGCGATACCCCGTCTCTACTAAAATCACAAAAATTAGCCAGGCCTGGCGGCACATGCCTGTAATCCCAGCTACTTGGAAGACTGAGGCACGAGAATAGCTTGAGCTAGCTAGGAGCGGGAGGTTGCAGTGAGCGGAGATTGCACCACTGCACTCCAGCCTGCGCAAGGAGAGAGACTTGGTCTCGGAAAAGAAAAAATAAAGAAGATGGCTGAGAACTAGAGCTGACTGAGAGTTCTTGCCCCATTTGTGCTATAAGAGTATATATAGTTTTGGTATTTATCTTATATTTTGAATATGAATTTAACAAAAGCTTCTGTGCCAAGAGGTTATGATCACTCTGATACTTCTGGGGATTTTTCCAATAATAATAGTGATGTGCTATTTGTCCCTAAGTCTAAGATTATACAATAAAGGAACAAAATTAATAGATGGCACTTATAAGGATAAATGTCTTTAACTAGGTGTATGCATACGTTTGTAGGCACCTTTTCTTTGAGTTCACCTGTTGATACCTCAGCTGCTTATCATGGAATGTGGGTTTGTAATAGTGGGGAATACGAAGTGCGCAATGTGGAAAGGAAAACGTTCCTAATATATTTACGTGTGCTGTGGACTTGAAATAGCACTTTGTCTTCTTCAGTGATGCAGATTAACAACACAAAATCAGAATAGATTTCAAAAATTCTGTGAGACAGGTCTTCTCCGGCAACAGATTATTCTGTAAGTCCTGGAGGGGGCCAGCAGTTGTCACTAGCAATTATATTTTCTGAATTAAATAATGGAAAACAGTCTGAAACATTTATTCATGTTCATACAAAGACAAAAGGACAAAATGTTTGAAACTGAATCAGTCCTAAAATCATTCACGAAGTATAGGTTAACAACGATATGCCATCATTATATGCAAGATAATGTGGAACCATAGTGGATGAAATGACTTCCCACCTAGGGAAGTCAGAGAGAGCTTCGTGAAAGAGGTGCTGTTTGAACTCTGGAAATAGGAGTTTCCCTAGCAGAGCAGAGAGTAGTGGGTATTGCAGGCAGAGGAAATAGCATGTGCAAATATGTGAATGTGTGAAAGTACATGGCATTTTCAGGGAATGACAATGATTTGGTGAAAATTTGTTGAGACATTTGACGAGATGAAGCTAAAACATATTAGGATCAGATTTTAAAGGGCCTTATATATCATTTTAAAGAGCTTGGACTCTTTAAACTGGTTATTGGTGGGCTATTCAAGGTTTTTATAGAGATATATGATCTCGGATCTATATTTTAGCCAAGAGAAATCTGACAAAAAGTAAATTAGAATGGGGAGAGACGAGACAGGAAAATCAATTATTAGGCTACTGCAGTAGAGTTGGAGAGGAATGATGACAGCCTATACGAAGATGCTAATGATGATGAGAAGAAAATAAATTGAGAGTTATTTAGAAGGCATAAACAGTAGGGATAAATCCATATCAAGGGATATGAGAGGTAAGAAGGAGAAGTAGGAATTGAAGATGATTCATGTTTTCTAACATGGGTAATTGGGTTGAAGATATAAAGAGCCAAATTGGAGCAAAGGGGAAGAAAAACAGAAGTTTAGTTTTGGACAGGTTGTACTGCCTTTCTAGGTGAAGATGTAGGATAAGCAGTTGAAAATACAAATACGGGTTTGGGAAAGGGATCGAGGCTAGAAACTGATTTTAGATTCATCTATAATGTAGATGACAATTGAAACAATGGGAATAGTTGAGAACACCCAGGAAAGGTGAATAAGATGATAAGAGGACAGAGGTAAGACCCTTAAGTAACAGCAACATTCAGGAAATAAAATGTAGAAGTTTGTGGTAGTATAAAATACGTTCATAAATTAATTGATACTCTTAAGAGGTGGAGCTTAATTCTTCTCCTTTTTAGTGTTGGGCTGGATTTAATGGCTTACTCCCAATAAATACAATTAAAGCAGAAGTAACAGTGTATAATTTCTATGGCATAAAAAGTACTGTAGCTTTCTCTGTCTCTCACTCGCTTGCTTGCTTTCTCTGTCTCTCTCTCGCTCTCTCTGTCTCCCTCTCCCTCATTGTTCAATCTGGTGAAATCTATTTGTCATGTTGTGAAAATACTCAAGCAGCCTGTGAAGAGATCCATGTGGTGAGGAGCCAGGGCTTCTTGCTAATAGCCAGTGAGGAACTGAGACATCTGTAAAACGCTAGTGACAGACTAAGACCTTTACCAACAGCCACATGGGTGAACCATTGTGGAAATGAATCCTCTAGCCCCACTGAAGGCTTTAGATTATTATGGCCCCAGACGTTATCTGACTGTAACCTCATGACAGACTCTAAGCCAGAAGCATGTTTTCCCTTTCCCCCAAGACATTTCTAAATTCCTGACCAACAGAAACTTTGAGATAATTAATGTTTGCTGTTTCAAGCTACTAAGTTATTGTCTATTTAATTGTTACTACTATTATTTTTTGAGATGGAGTTTTGTGCTTGTTGCCCAGGCTGGAGTGCAGTGGTGCAATCTCCATTCACTGCAACCTCTACCTCCCGTGTTCAAGTGGTTCTCTTGCCTCAGCCTCCCGAGTAGCTGGGATTAAAGGCTTGAGCCACTAAGCCCAGCTAATTTTTATATTTTTAGTAGAGACGGGGTTTCGCCATGTTGGCCAAGCTGTTCTTGAACTTTTGACCTCAGGTAATCCACCCACCTCGGCTTCCCAAAGTGCTGAGATTGCAGGCATGAGCCATGGCACCTAGCCCTGTTAAATTATTTTAACTTTTATTTAGGTTTAGGGGTACATGGGCAGGTTTGTTATACAGGTAAACTCGTGTCATGAGGGTTTGATGTATAGATTTTTTGTCATCCAGGTACTAAGCATAGTATCTGATAGTTACTTTTCTGGATTATCTCCCTCCTGCTACCCTCCAATCTCAAGTAGGCCCAGTGTCTGTTGTTCCCCTCTATTTCTATTGGTTCTCATTATTTAGCTCCCACTTACAAGTGAAAACATGTGGTATCTGGTTTACTGTTCCTAAATTAGTTTGCTAAACATAATGGCCTCCAGCTCCATCCTTGTTCCTGTAAAGGACATGATCTTGTTCTTTTTTATGTCTGCATGGTATTCTATGGTGTGTATGTACCACAAGTTCTTTATACTGTCTGCTGCTGATGGGCTTTTAGGTTGATTCCTCGTCTTTGCTATTGTGAACAGTGCTTCAGTGAACATTCACGTGCGTGTGTCTTTGTGGTGGAACAATTTATATTCCTTTGGGTATATACCCAGTAATGGGATTGCTGGGTTGAATGATAGTTCTGCTTTTAGCTCTTTGAGGAATCATCACACTGCTTTCCACAATGGAACTAATTTACACTCCCACCAACAGTGTATACACATTTCCTTTTCTCTGCAACCTCACCAGCATTTTTTTCTGACTTCTTAATAAAAGCCCTTCTGACTGGTGTGAGATGGTACCTCATTGTGGGTTTGATTTGCACTTCCCTAATGATCAGTGATGTTGAGCTTTGTTCATATGCTTGTTTGCCACATGTATGTCTTATTTTCAAAAGTGTCTGCTCATGTCCTTTGTCCATTTTTTAATGTGGTTGTTTTTGCTTGTAAATTTGTTTAAGTTCCTTATAGATGCTGAATATTAGACTTATGTCAAATGCATAGTTTATAAATATTTTCACCCATTCTGTAGGTTCTCTGTTTACTCTGTGTATAGTTTATTTTGCTGTGAAGAAGCTCTTAAATTTAATTGGATCCCATTTGTCAATTTTTGCTTTTGTTGCAATTGCTTTTGATGTCTTTGTCATGAAATCTTTGCAGGTCCTATGTCCAAAGCAGTATTGCCTAGGTCGTTGATATAGTTTGGCTGTGTCCTCACCCAAATCTCACCTTGAATTATAATAATAGCCACATGTCAAGGGCGGGGCCAAATGGAGATAATTGAATCATGGGAATGGTTTAGCCCATACTGTTCTCATGGTAGTGAATAAGTCTCACGTGATGGTTTTACAAAGGGGAGTTCCCCTGCACAAGCTGTCTTGCCTGCTGCCATATAAAATGTGACTTTGCTCTTCATTCATCTTCTACCATGATTGTGAGTCCTCCCCAGCCATGTGGAACTGTGGGTCAATTAAACCTCTTTCCTTTATAAACTTCCTTTATAAACTGTCTTTATTAGCAGCATGAGAAGAGACTAATGCTGTTGTCTCCTTGGGTTTTTATAGTTTTGGGTTTTACATTTAAGTCTTTAATCCATCATGAGTTAATTTTTATATATGGTGTAAGGAGGTGGTCCAGTTTTAATCTTCTGCATATAGCTAGCCAGCTATCCCAGCACCATTTATTGAATAGGAAATCCTTTCCCCATTGCTTGTTTTTGTCAGCTTTGTTGAAGATCAGATGGTTGTAGGCATGCACGCTTATTTCTGGGCTCTCCATTCTATTCCATTGGTCTGTGTGTCTGTTTTTGTACAAGTACCATGCTGTTTTGGTTACTGTAGCCTTGTAGTATAGTTTGAAATTGGATAACATGATGCTTCCAGCTTTGTTCTTTTTGCTTAGGATTGCCTTGGCTATTTTGGCCCTTTTTTGATTTCATATGAATTTTAAAATAGTTTTTTTCTAGTTCCATGACGAATGTCATTGGTAGTTTAATAGGAATAGCATTGCATCTATATATTGGCTTGTGCAGTATGGGCATTTTGATGATAGTGATTATTCCTATCCATGAGCGTGGAATGTTTTCTCATATATTTGTATCACATCTGATTTCTTTGAGCAGTGTTTTATAATTTTTATTGTACAGACCCTTTACCTCTCTGGTTAGCTGTATTCCTAGGTATTTGATTCTTTTTGTGTCAAGCCACTAAGTCTTAGGATAATTTGTTACACAGTAATAAATAATTAACACGAAGACACTGAAGAAGAAAAGACAAGGAGTAGAAGGGAGATAAGGAAAGAGAGTTGTGTTGAGAAAACGAAGAAGAAAGAGTTTTCAGAAGAGAAATGGTGTCGAATGCTGCAGGAAAATGATCTTGATACAACTGAAGAAGCCCTTTGGGTGTGGTTAGAAGGACACTGGTGGCTTAAATGAGATCAACTTGATTGGAGTTGGTGGTGATGGAAGCCGTATTATAATGGCTAGAAAAATCAAATAGAATGTGGGAACAGTAAATATAAATGACTTAAGGATATTGGCAGTTAAACAAAGTAGATTGTGGGAATGACAAAAAGTAGGAAAAGATACATTTAAGATGGTGGGGAAGCTTGAATGTGTTTATAGATTGAGAGGCTGAAGGCATCCTAGATGCAGAAATTGTAACTGAATTATTGACAAAGCACAATCAGGGAGGTGAAAGAAAAGATAGAGAACATAGAGAGAGGTGTTCTCCTTTGGAAAGTGGAGAAAGTACCAGTCTCTGTGAGATAAGAGGAAATAGAGTATGAATTGACAAAAATATAGATATTTGTAGGTAGATATAAGCAGAGGTGAGTTTCTGTCAACAGTTGACTGTTTTTATTTTTTGAAGTGGTCATTGACTAAAAGTAAGGGGGCAGGGATTGTAGTAACTTATGAACTTACTGGGATGCATTCTGAGCCCATGTAAAATCATCTTTCCCTCCTTTTGATCTATCTTTCCACAGTACCTTTTCTCTCCTTTCCTTTCATCTCCTATTGAGTACTGCTAGAGAAAATCATCCTAATTGGTGTTTTTGATGTATTTAAATATATCCTTTTCTATGTGTTCTTGTGAGAAAAGGACTTTTTAAAAAAGGAATATACTACTTTTATTAGAGGAAAAACATTTTTGTTACTTCATTGAGGCCTGCAGAATGGTGTGGAGGAAGTAACACGTTGATTCATGACCGAATGCCTTATTGAATAATATAGCCTGATTTTCTGTGCGACTTTCTGACTCCTATTTATTACAGAAAATAAATGGCCTGCCGACTCACAGTTTATTACCTGACTTACCTGCAGTTTTTTTTTTTCTTTTAACCAGCTACAATAAACATACAAGTAAATTGGAGGGAGAATTGGGATATATTAATTCAAATATCAAGTACAAACAAGACCCGAAAATCTACATAGCAAATGGTATCCTGCAGTTAATGGTCTCCTTTTCACATTGTGGGGCAAAAGTAGCACACACAGATTTGGAAAAGCCATTGTGTAAAAGGAGACTAAATAAATGCAGCAAACCTTATTTCATGACTTTGATCAAGTTATTAACTTCCTATGGAAATGTAACAGATCCTCCAAATGGAATACATTTCCGATGAAAAATCAGGGAAGTTTTTCTGACATTTATGTGCAAATCCAATTTGTAATTCGTGTTTTACTGCCATATGTCAAGGCTAAAAATCAAGATACACTTTTTGTCGGTTAAATAGAAGGAAGTTTTTAAATTGCTGTAATATGAAAAATAGTTTTAATGGCTATTTGTGATATCTTTTCCTGGATAACTACAAGAATCATATAATGAGTTAAATGTTTCAAGGTGTATTCACACGTCTTACCTAATATGAGTTCCGAAAACCTGGTTTTGATGGTGTAGTTATGATAATCTCTGTTTTTGTTAGAAAACTGAGGCTTACATTAATTGTCTAGAGTCACTTTTTAAGTAGAAGAGCCAGGACCCTCTTCCTACTTCAAAGTCCAGGTTTTTAAATCATTAGGTAGCACAGACTTTACTAGTGTTTGGTTTTCAGTTTGACCAGTATTTATCAACTTTCTTCTTGATACTCTGCTCGATATACCTTAGGGAAATTGTTTTTTTACAAAAGTGATTAACTTATAACTGCAAAAATTTTTGTTTTGTAGTTTTAAATTAACTTAGAAAAGTATGTATTTTTCTGTCCATAAAGTTAATTTATTAAAAAAACTCCAGTTTTTGCATACGATATTAACTTGAGATATTAATAAGACATAACAGTCACTTTTGCTTATTTCAGATGTTAAATTTCTTAATATTAAAAACATCATTTTTACTATGTAGGAACTGTGATTCATCGTTTTTACCAAAGGGAGTGGGGAGTAATTTTCTTTCTTATTTGTATGGCCAGACATTTTCTATACATAATTTAAACAATTCTTAAAATGATCTCCTTCAGCAAGATTTTTCAATTGCCTTTTTTTTTTCCCCCTCAAAGTCGTCTCTGGCGAACACTGCATGACATCATATTTATTATCAAATCAATCAAGTATTGTCTTCTCATATTTTACCTGCCTGAGTCTTAAGTTTTGGGTTTTATCCATATGTTTTTTTTTTCCTGAAGAAATCTTATTTCCTCTCATGGCTTTATCTAATAACTGCATGTAGGTGGTTCAGAAATGATTACATGTAGACTCCTTGGTTTGATTCCTGAAGTAGCAGCTCCTATTGAATCAGTGCCACTTGCCAGAGCCTTAAATGTGCTCAACCTTTATGAGCTATTCCAAATGGTAGTGAAGCCTTCTCAAATAGAGTTAGTTATTTTCCTTTTTATAGTCTCACATAATTTGTTCCTATATTTGCATTATAGGTATTGTATGCCATCTATTTTCCTATTTATCTCCCTCATCAGACTGGTTCCTCAAGGGTCGAGGGCCCATGTCAGAGTCACATCTGCTTCTCCTCTCCTCTTATAGTAACTGGTACACACTCATTCAATCCATACATTCATTGAATAAATAAATGAGTGTTGAGCAACCATTCCTTTTGTATTAGTTCTCAATGGCAATGTAATGAATTCCCGGAAACTCATTGGTTTAAAACAACAAACATCTATCATCTCATACTTTTTGTCTGTTAGAAATCTGGTCTGGCTGGGTGCGGTGGCTCATGCCTGTAATCCCAGCACTTTGGGAGGCGGAGGCAGGCGGATCACGAGGTCAGGAGATCGAGACAATCCTGGCTAACATGGTGAAACCCCGTCTCTACTAAACACACACACACACACACACACACACACACACACATATTAGCCGGGCGTGGTGGCGCATACCTGTAGTCCCAGCTACTCGTGAGTCTGAGGCAGGAGAATGGTGTGAATCTGGGAGGTGGAGCTTGCAGTGAGCTGAGATTGCGCCACTGCACTCCAGCTTGGGTGACAGAGAAAGACTGCATCTCAAAAGAAAAAAAAAAGAAAAAAGAAATCTGGTCTTGGCTTACTGTGACTTCTGGCTGCAATCAAGGGGTTGCCAGGGCTGTGATCTTATCTGAAGGCTTGAATAGGGGAAGATCCACTTCTAATTTCACTTGAGTGGTTGTGGACAATATTCAGATCCTCATGGACTATTAGACTATCTTAATCCATTTTCCAGCTGTTTTCTATTAAGAGAGACATTAAAGAGATTAGAAAAATTGTGAAACAATGCTACCTTTCTTATTACTTTACTTTTCTGGAAAATATAGTTATTTTTCATAAGATATGCTATTATGTAAATAGAAGTGTACTAAACATGTCAACCTATTTAATAGGTTTACTATTGTTATTTTAAAATGGATATTAATGAAACTTTTCAGAATTAATTTCTAATATGGCAAGGATTGAGAGATTAACTCTCATAAACAGAAGCTCTTTGGTTTCCCAATATTTTTAAGAGTTCAGAAAAAATGGTCATGAGAACAAGTTTAAGTGCAGCTGTTATAAATGGTAACCAACGAGTTGATCTCATAGCCTGGGTGACTGTTCTCATTTGAGCAGGCCAGGTTTGTCTGTCTGTCCTGAAGAGGTGAAAAAAAAAACTTTAGGTCTACTTCCCTTGTTTGCAGAGGCAGAGCCAATTTTCATTACATAGGTAGTCTTAGTCTATTGCTGCTGCTGTAACAAAACACCATAGACAGGTAATTTATAAATAATAGACTATAACAGAAATTTATTTCTCACAGTTCTGGAGGCTGGGAAGTCCAAGGTCAAGGCACCAGCCTCTGGTAAGAATTTGCTCTTTGCTTCCAAGATGGTGCCTTGTTGTTGTGTCCTCACATGGCAGAAGACACAATGCTGTGTCCTTACATTGCAAAAGAGATGGAAGGGCCAGACAACTCTGTGAAGTCTCTTTTATAAGGGCATTAATCCCATTCATGATGGCAGAGACCTCATGACTTAATTACTGCCCAAAAGGCCCAACCTCTAAATACCATCAGCTTGGGGTTTAAATGTCTGTATTTTGAAGGAATACAGACATTCAGAGCATAGCAAGTGTTCTTGTCTAAGTCATGCTTGTGGTCTTTCATTGTGTGGTTAAGATCAGTGTTGTACTGTAGCTTACCATTTGACTTTTGACATTTTTTGTAGCTAGTATTGGTTCATAAAAGTGGATTGATAAATTTTCAGAAATTGTGTGCCCCAGCCATGAAAAAGCCATTATTTAAAAACTAAATTATTCAAATGTACAAGAAAATAATTTGTATTGTTAACAAAGGTAATGCATATCAGCATTATCCATGCTCTTGAGGTTATGTCTATTGTATCTGTGTAGTAGAAATATTACATAATTATGTGCTACTGCACATCTCTTTCCAACTCTGTGCTCAGTGATGTCAAATGGTTAGCTTGAAATCAACTGCAATGGGAACATTTACAACATGGAAACAGGCAAATCCTACAAATTAGAGTTATTTTTCCCTCCTCTTTCCCACAGAACTCGTTGGTTAACATACCACTGAATATGATCATTTTTTGATACATTGAATTTTGTTCCTCTGATGTTTATACTCCCCTTCATTACTGGTAGAAAATTTTGTCTGTCTTCTTTCTCAAGACAAATTTTTATTACTTGATAGAAAGGAGATGTTGCTTGCTAATAGCTTGCCTTCTTGGATTTTGTTTAATGGAGAGAGCTTCTGAAAAATATTCAGGATAGAGGAGAAAGCTGAATTCCTTTGATGGAAATGAGTGAGGGAAGATAAATTCCCCAAAACTGAGACTAGAGCTTTATGACTACCAAGAATAGTGGTGATCCACGCTATATTCTCTGACAGTACCCGCAGGAACTGGCAAGACAGTTGAGTGGTTTAACTTTGTGTTTCTCCTGGGCCCAGGGCAACGGGACTCCCTGCTTTGACAAATATTCCTGCACTGAAGTTTGACATGGGATAAGCGGAGCTGTCTTCCTTTAGGGACTGACTGTATTAGTCTGTTTTATGTTGCTTAAACAAAATACTTGAAACTGGATAATTTGTAAAGAAAAGGAATTTATTTCTTATGGTTGTGGAGGCTGAAAAGTCCAAGGTTGAGGGGCTGCATCTAGTGAGGGCTTTCTTACTGGTGGGGGCTCTCTGCAGAGTCTCAAAGTGACACAGGGTGAGGGTGTTGAATGTGCTAACATAGTAGCTCAGGTCTTTTTTCCTTTTCTTATAAGGCCACAAGTTCCAATCCCATGATAACCTATTAATCCATTTACCTTTTAACCCATTGATTCATGAATATATTAATGTATTTATGAAGGCAGAGCCCTCATGACACATTCACCTCTTAAAGGACTCACCTGTCAACACTGCCACTTTGCGGATTCAATTTCAACATGAATTTTGGAGGGTACAACTATTGAAATTATAGCAGGGACTAAGTGACCTTGGAAAATGAGAATCAAAGGAGAACATGATAATGCAAGATGAAAGGATGCTTGTGACCTCTTAGGACCTAGGTTGAATTTCCTGCTGGCCTGTGTGATGGGCACTTGGAGTTGGAATTAATTTGATTTAAATAAAATAAAAGAAATTTGATATTTCTTGCATACCTGTTTATAGTTGAAAATACCATTCATACCTATTTTATCCATGAGGGTTCTCCAGGGAAATAAAATTAATTAATTAGTTTCTTTAGTTTTGGATTGCTTCATGTGTTTTTGGGGGCTGATGAGTCTGAAAATGTGTAGGGCAGACCAGAAGGCTGGAAATTCAGGCAAGAGTTGATAATGCAGTCTTGAGTCAGAATCTCTTCTTCTCTGAAAAACTTTGGTTTTGCTCTTATAAATCTTTTATTATTATGGTTACCTGTATATTTGCTTTTGTCACCATAGACAAAATAAAAAGGATATCAAAATGTCCACAAGGAAAAAATAGGAAGAATAAAAACCTCAAGCATTTGCTAGTGCCAAGTTTTGTAAACTAAAATTCTTTTAAAAACAGATTTTTTAAAAAACAAAATTGTATTTACTTAAGGTATACAGCTTTTTTTTTTTTCCAATAGCTTTTAGGGTACAAAATGGCTTTTTGTTACATGGGTGAACTATATGGTGGTGAATTCTGAGATTTTAGTGTACCCATCACCAGAGTAGTGCACATTATACTTAAAGTGTGGCTTTTTATCCCTAGCCCCCTTCCCACCCTCATACTTTTGAGTCTCTGAAGTCCATTGTGTCACTCTGTATGCCTTTATTTACTCATAGCTTAGATCCCACTTATAAGTGAGGGCATATGGTTGTTGTTTCCAGTCCTGTGTTACTTCACTTAGAATAATGGCCTACAGCTCCATCTAAGTTGTTGCAAAAGACATTATTTCGTTCCTTTTAATGGCTGAGTAGTATTCCATCGTGCATATATACCACATTTTCTTTATCCACTCATTAGTGGATAGGCATTTAGGTTGGTTCCACATCTTTGCAATTGTGAATTGTGCTGCTATAAACATATGTGTGCAAGTGTGTTTTTCATATAATGACTTTTCCTTTGGATAGATACCCAATAGTGGGATTGCCAGATTGAATGATTGATCTGCTTTTAGCCATTTAAGGACTCTCCATACAGAAAAACAGATTAATTCTTAAACATTCACAAACTTTTTTTTCTCTAATTTTATAGAAATCTGCTATAACTGTTTCATGTGCTACCTGTCTGTTTTATTCTCATTCCTCTTATTCCCCCAGCATTTTTTTAAAAACACTGAATAGTTGGTATTTGAAAAACTTTCCGTCAATCGGGAAAAAATAATTCTTATAGACAAAGAGACATGCTATTATATTTGGAATAAAATTGAAAGCAAAATTGTATGAATTAATTGATGTTACAAAGGGACATAAATGGATTGTTTATTGCACCTTTCTTTCTGCGGCCACTGCCAAGGTCCTTTTGTTCTTCATAATAAGACAAAAATAAAAGTTTAATCAATAGGAATGAGCTTGGTTCCAAGATAAGAGTTAACCTTGGATTTGAATGATTCTATTGATTTGGCGTTATGAACCTGAGGCAGGATTTCATCTAAGGATTGGGGTGTACTTTAGTTTAAAATGAGTGCTTATTAAGTTGTTGGCAAATAGACTGGAATTGCCAATAAACTTGGCTGAGATGGGCTCAAACAATAGCTAAGCTCATAGAAAGATAATAACTCAGATAAATATAGGAGTCAGAAAATGTTCCCTTTAAAAAAACCTTTCTACACTGTAATTATCAAAATAAATATCACCAGTTAATGAGAAGTGAAGCTAACCAAAATACCTCAAGGACACTTATGACCTTCACTGTGGAAAATAGGAGCATAGTCTTAGTTTTTTCTTTCCCTTGAGAACTATATTCTTCTTTTTACCTACTCTCACTTTCAATTTCTATAATCTAAAACATCAAATATAATCTAAAACATCAAATTCACCTCCAAGAAAGTCATGTTTTTGGCAACTTCTTAACTTCTTAAATACCTTGTTTAAGAGGTTCTGACCCTGAAACCTTAGACAATGACAGTGGTTAGTTGATTAGGCATAGGGGTGTGGAGGGCAGGGGGAAGACTACAGGAAACATTGTAACGTCACACCCAGGCCTCCCTTCCCTTCCCCAATTCCCCGTTTGTCACACCACCCCATTGTAGATCTAGTTCAGTCAACGAAATAATCAGCTTATTGCAGAGGGAAGGAAGTTTACTACTGGAAATAATGCAGGTTTGTTTTAAATGTTTTGATGAAGCTCCCTGAGGTTTTAATTCAAGTTGTTAGTATATTCTATTTTGTTTTATTTTATTGCCTGCTAGAGGTTAGGGATGCAATGTTGAATAAGGTGTGGCCCCTATTCTTAATTTAATAGTAGATCTAGACGTGAAGTAGTTACTATACAACATGTTAAATTCTGTAACAGAACTCTGCAAAGTGTTCTGAAACTATAGTGCCAAGAACCACTAACTCTGCCTTAGGGTAACAAGATATTAATTTAATATAAAAGTAGGTCTTATAGTATTTTAGAAATGTGTTGATATAGTAAAAACTAATTTAAGGGAAAAAAGGCCTCTTCCAAAAATAAGAAGCCAAAATGCAAGGATATGAGAAAATAGATCAATTGATCTAATATCAGCAGAAACAGGTAGGTATAACAAAAATGAGATGTGTAACACCCTATAATTACAACATGCAAATGAGGAAAGCCTAGGTGTGCATCTTTGCAATCCCTGGTCAAGAGAAGAAACATAGCTGGGTGAGGTGGCTCATGCCTGTGATACCACCAGCATTCTGGGAGGCCGAGGCAGGTGGGTCATCTGGGGTGAGGAGTTTGAGGCCAGCCTGGCCAACACGGCGAAAACGTGTCTCTACCAAAAATACAAAAATTAGCCGGGTGTTGTGGCATGTGCCTGTAATCCCAGCTACTCAGGATACTGAGGCAGGAGAATCGCTTGAGCTTGGGAGGCAGAGGTTGCAGTGAGTTGAGATCATGCCACTGTACTCCAGCCTGGGTGAAGGAGTGAGACTGTCTCAAAAGAAGAAGGAGGAGGAGGAGGATGAGCAGCAGCAGGAGGAGCAGGAGCAGGAGCAGCAAAGAGAGGAGCAGTTTTTGATTTTGTTTGTTTTTGTATGGATACATATATTTAAGCCTGCACATTTGAGAATTTTTTGGTTACTACAAACCTATGGCACTCTCACTGACTCTGATGAAGTCAGTATAGGTAATCACAAGAATACCAAGCCATGTTGCCACATTTATTCTCCTAGTCAGTGTCAATGAATAGAAGAAACACTTAATTGGAGGGAAAAAGCAAAAGCTATACAAGGAGACAACAGAAGGAAGTGAGAAAAGTTCATAATAGAAGTAGCCTTTTCCAGGTGTGAAAGCAATGAAAAATGTATTCCAGGAAAAGCAAACTGTAAGTGCAAAGGCTCAGGAGCCTAGGAAAATTATGGTGAATCTGATGAACAGGAAGTTGACTGAAGGAGCTAGAGTTGCAGCCATCATCTCCAGAGTCATTGGCAAAGCTACAGGGCATGACATTTTGTACATCACTACTCTTTGAACTGATCTTCAACTTGATAAATTGGGTCAAGACTGTGTATGAATTTTGGGAATTCAAGGGAGCAGAGTGAAGTCTCTGATACTAGATTAATTTTTAGATCATTCGAAGATCTGTTTAGAGGTCCCAAAGTAGGTATATGAGCTCATGGGGATTGGCTTTATCTCTTCACTTGTCCTGGTTTTCTTTTACTGGTGCCCATTTGTCTCTTCACTATTAGAAGCCTCTTGACTTTAAGTGCCAAAATAGCACTAAATAAGAAGAAATAAGAAGATGCATCACTGCTTTAAATTCAAAAGAGCTCTGGGTTGAAGCTATTATAATTTACATAGCACAGCTCAATTGAGAAGTTTATATTAAATTTGATATGATTTCCTTGTTTTTATTTCTGTTTCCATTATGTATGCTATGATAAAATGCATGCCATAGTAAACTATATACTATAATAAAGTTATGGTTTTCATTGCTGATTTTGATTTCTTATGATGAATATGTCTTAGATGAAAAAAGAAAGAAAAACCAATGATATTCTAACACAAAAAATAAAGTTACAAAAAGTTCAAATCTTAAGTTTTCTACTGTTGCAAAACATTACCACAAACTTAGCAGTTTAAAATGTCATGCACTTATTATCTCTCAGTTTCTGTGGGTAAGGAATCCAGGCACAGCTTAGCTGGGCCCCTGCTCCGGGTCTTACAAGGCTGCAGTGAACCTGTCAGACAGAGCTGCAGCCTCATCTGAGGCCTGCCTCCTCTTCCAAGCTCACTGGTTGTTGGCAGAATTTGATTTCTTATAGCTGAAGGACAGATTCCTCAAATCCTGGAGGCTGTTTGACATTCCTTGCCATGTAGCTCTCCCTACAACATGGCAGTTTGCTTCTTATAGGCCAATAGGTGAGTGTCTGCTGCTGCTTTGAGTGTCTTTTAAGAATTCATCTGAGGCCGGGCGCGGTGGCTCAAGCCTGTAATCCCAGCACTTTGGGAGGCCGAGACGGGTGGATCACGAGGTCAGGAGATCGAGACCATCCTGGCTAACATGGTGAAACCCTGTCTCTACTAAGAAATACAAAAAACTAGCCGGGCGAGGTGGCGGGCGCCTGTAGTCCCAGCTACTCGGGAGGCTGAGGCCGGAGAATGGCGTGAACCCGGGAGGCGGAGCTTGCAGTGAGCTGAGATCTGGCCACTGCACTCTAGCCTGGGCTACAGAGCCAGACTCCGTCTCAAAAAAAAAAAAAAAAAAAAAAGAATTCATCTGATTAGGCCAGGCCCCATCCAGCATAATCTCCCTTTTGATTAACTCAAAGTCAGCTAATTAGAAACCTTAATTACATCTGCAAAAATCCCTTTACCTTTGCCATACAATATACCCTCATTGAAGGGAATGATATTCCATTCTATTCACAGAAACCGCCTACCCCAGTGGGGAGGTATGAAAGGATGTGGACCAGTGGAAGCCATGTTAAAATTTTGTCTACCATATGTTAATCATATATTACATACATTTTTTTCCTATTCTCACGAAGACACTGAGAAATTTTTTACCTTAATAATATTTAAGCCTTAGATTCTATCACAGCACTATCCAATAGAAATATAAACCACAAATGTGAACCATATATATAACTTTAAAATTTTTAGTAGCCAAATAGGAAAAAAAGAGAGCAACAGGTGAAATCAGTTTTAATATATTTTATTTAATAAATATAGCCAGAATATTATAATCTCAACATGTAACCAATATAAAACATTATTAGATATTATGTATTTTTTTTTTTTTAATACAAGGTCTTTGAACACCACATCTTCATTTTTGGCTGGCTGCACCTCAAGTGCTCAATAGCCAAAGGGGGCTCTTGGCTGCTGAGTTTAACTGCACATGGCTATCTTTCACATGCCTTTTCTCTTTTTTTTTTTTAACTTTTATTTTGGGTTTTAGGGTACAAGTGAAGGTTTGTTACATAGGTAAACATGTCACAGGGGTTTGTTGTGCATATTACTTCATCACTCAGGTATTAAGCCAGTACCCAGTAGTTATCTTTTCTGCTTCTCCCCTTTCTCCCACCCTGTCCCGTCAAGTAGACTCCAGTGTCTGTTGTTTCCTTTTTTGTGTTCATAAGTCCTTATTGTTTAGCTCCCACTTATAAGTGAGAACATGCAGCATTTGGTTTTCTGTTTCTGCGTTAGTTTGCCAAGGATAATAGCCTCCAGCTCCATCTATTTTTCCCAAAAGACATTATCTCATTCTTTTTTATGGCTGCATAGTATTCCAAGGTGTATATGTATCATATTTTCTTTATCCAATCTGTTATTGATGGGCATTTAGGTTGATTGCACATCTTTGCTATTGTGAATGGTGCTGCAGTGAACATTAATGAGCATGTGTCTTTATGATAGAATGATTTATATTCCTCTGGTATATACCCAGTAATGGGATTGCTAGGTGGAATGGTAGTTCTCCTTTTAGCTTTTAAGGAATTGCCATGCTGTTTTCCACAATGTTTGAATTAATTCACACTTCCTCCAACAGTGTGTAAGTGTTCCCTTTTCTCCACAACTTTGCCAGCATCTGTTATTTTTTGACATTTGAATAATAGCCATCTGACTGGTGTGAGATGATATTTCATTGTGGTTTTGATTTGTATTTCTCTAATGACCAGTGATGTTGAGCTTTTCTTCATATGCTTGTTGGCTGCATGTATGTCTTCTTTTGAGAAGTGTCTTTTCATGTCCTTTGCCCACTCTTTTAGGGGTTATTTTTCTCTTCTAAATTTGTTTTAAGTTATTTATAAGTTACTTATAGATTTGTAAGATGCTTAGTTTGCAAATATTTTCTCCCATTCTGTAGGCTGTCTGTTTGCTCTGTCAGTAGTTTCTTTTGCTGTATTACGTGCCTTTTCAACAATATCCACCAGGTGTCACAACAAGTTTACAGCTCTAAAGCAGCACATCAACCCCGTGCTTCTCTTGGTGACAAGAGTTAGGATTCTCTTTGTATTCACGTGTTTTCTACTTTCCACATATTTGGTATTTCACTTGAAATTTTTTCCTGGATAATTAAGAAATTAAGCAATGTGAAGTTTACTACTTAAATAATCAAATTTGAATTCAAAACTACTTGTATATCTGATACACCATTCCTTAATTTTTCTGTAATTTCATCCTAGATGATCTGCCTGGTGAGAAGGCAAATAATTGTGAATTACATGAGCACTCAATACTTAACAAAGTAATAATAATTATTTTAAAGTTAGATCATTTCAGATACCCAAGGAGTTTTCATAACCTCAGAAGCAGTTAAATGGTTTTCTTTTTACCATCTCAAATTGTTTAATAGAACATACTAAAAATAGAAACCCAAAGGTTTAAAAAGTAACAAAATGTTCTGTTACAAAACTGCACACTATTATTGCAATCTACTAATTGCCAAAGGAGGTTTCTACTTCTTACATACACAGTGAGCTCTGATGGGAGTATAATGTTTGCATTTAATCACAGTTATTAATTTACATTTGCTTATTTGTAGGTTGTGATACAATTTCCTCTTATATGACAGAAAAGCTGCCTTTGTTTTTAATATTTTTTGGTTTTAACTTTTACAGTCTTTCACATTAGGTATCTTCTAGGTAAAATTAAGTATAATTTAGGGACTGAGTCTTCTCAAATACTTTCTTCTTTTAGAAAATCATTAATTTATAAAATTTAAGAAAGTATGTATAGATGCCATACAGAATGAATCATGAATGGAGAGAAGATTGAAATGTGAGTTTTTATCACTAACTTCTCTAAAATGAGTATAGTTTAGTTTTATATCAATAATTATATCAATAATTAAGCTTTCTCTTTGTCCTATTAGTTTCAACCACATGGTATGTAAGATGATAATAAACTTGATTCTAGTGAGAAACCATAATTATTTATCTCTGAAGGATTTGTGCTGTCAATTAGGTTCAGAAGAAAGGAATCAGACTTGGCATCTTAACTCATATATTAAAGAGAGAAGTGACTAGTGTTGTAGCCATAACTGTAGAAGAAGATGGAAAAATCGTTAAGTGAAAGTGTGCAAATAATATTTTAAATAAAAACATAAAATCTAAAATTAGGATAATGTATACATTTATTTGCCTTCTGTTTGAATAAACCTTTTAAAAACACATCCAAGAAAAATTAACCACGTACGTAAGTCATATTTCAAAGTGAAATAATCAAATACATGTAATTAATATTTGTTTGCTGCTCAACTATTTACATGTTTTTTGGATTTCTTTTGTGAAGAAATTTTTGCAAAGGCTGAGGGTTTAATTTGTTTATTCTTTTTGAAGCACAATGCTCACATAGTCCAAGAGATGGCAGCCAATACCTTTTGTAAAACAAATGACTTGTGTTGATACTTCATCATGGCAAATGCAGGTACTTTATTTTAATAACATCAACACTGAAGCAATTATTAAAAGAATGAAAATTGCTGAAATTCTCAATGAAAATCACTGAAATTCTAAATTGCTGAATTCTAAATTCGAATTTTTGTATGTGTGCTTTAAAGAGATTGCTCAGAGTATTTTACAAGGTAAACTGAATAGATTTCTCTCTCTACTTTTTTTCCACTGAGTTCAGAGCCGTGGTTTCTGCCAGAAGATTAACCTAGATTTACTTATAGAATAATAGACTTAAAGAATAAATTGTAATATCAATAATTATTTCAGAAGCATTAAAATTAAATACATAAAATATTAATAACATCATTTATTAATAGAGTATTTGTCAGAACTGATGACTGAGTTTTTTTCTGGAATATCATAGTTACTTTTTTTGTTAGACTCCTAATTAAAATCAAGTCATTTTTATGACAGATTGGAGGGATTCTTCACAATGTAAGAAAAGAAAAGCAAATAAAGTGAATATTTTATTTCTACATTTGTTTTAAGGAGGTATTTAAATTCTGAATATATTACATTGTGGAATATTAAGCTGCTTTGTTATGGGATTCTTCAGGCTAAGGGAAGGCATTAAGGAAAGCCACTGTCTTGTTTTAGGCTGTCTAATCAATTATAGTAACGGATGCAGGAACTCAGCTTTCCTAAATTCCAAAATTCAAATACAGAATCCTTTATATTAGTGTGTTAGGTTTGTAATGTTGTACAACAAATTTCCATAAAGTTTACTGCTTGAAAAAACAGCCATTTTCCCATACTTCTATAGGTCAGAAGTCTGACCACCGCTTAGCTAAAGGTCCCAGAAAGCTAAAATCAAGATGTTGTCTTGGCTGTCGTCTTGTCTGGAGCTCATGTGGTTGTGGCAAGATTTAATTTCTTATGGTTGTAGTACTGAGGTCCACATTTCCTTGCTGACAGTCATCTAGGGGCTGCTCTCCACTCCTAGAGGCCACCTGCATTCTTTGCCCTGTGGCCCCCTCTATATTCAAAGCCAGCATTAGATAATCTCCCTGACATGGAGTCCTCTGATGCTTTGAATCTCTTTTATCAGGAAGAACCTGTTTCCTTTTTAGGGCTCATGTGATTAGGCCAGACTCTGCGATTGTAATCTTTCTACTTTAAGGTCAACTGATTTGGGAGCTTAATTACATCTATATAATGCTTTCACACTAGCACCTAGGTTAGTGTTTGATTGAATGAGAGGTGTGTGTATATACCAGGGACCTGAAATCTTAGAATTCTGCTTACCACAACCAGACTGTAGATTGTAAATACCATTTTAGTTAGAAAATACATAGACCTTTTCACATTGGAGTGGTTAATTCATCATTAGAGAGGGGCTTTATTCATTTTTTGGTGTTAATGCACCACTTATTTTCTAAGTAAGTTTGTTCATACCAATAGCTCACCAAAGAAAAGAGTGATAAAAAATAATCTGGAATGACCCATAAAAATAACTTGCAAATACAACTGAGGATTTGAGACCCCTAATCTTACAGATAACCAATTTTTAAAAGTTTTTTTCTAGTACCACTTCTGAACTACTGGGAATTTATGTCAAAAATAATGTCACAGGAAAACTTCTCCAGTACTTTTATAGTCAGATTTGGGAACAACTGTAATCTTAATATTATCTTATTTTAACTTGTCCAAGGTCCCTATTACCTAGTAGTACAGCCACAGCTAAAACTTTGCTTTCCGGACATTCAGATCTAATTCTTTTTATACTGCCTACTGTGCCTGGTCTCCCATCAGTGGAAGATAAGGCAAATCTGCATCTCTCCAAAGATTGCTATAAATTGATACTAAAGGACTGGCAAACTCTCACAACTACCTGTTACTGGTATATTTTAACTGGAGACTTTCTGAACTAGGATTCTGTTTCAGCTATCCATTGCCACAATAATGCTATGAAATAAGCAACCACAAAAGAGCAATGACATAAAATATGTACTGATTTTTTGCTTATGAATGTATGGGTAGGCTGGTTGGGTCTACTTAATGCTAGCTGGGCTCACTCATGGGTTTGTGGTCTAATCCTATTTGATTAGCAACTTAAAAAATTTTTAGTTTATTTATTTATTTAGTGATAGGGTCTTACTCCATCACCCAGGCTGGGGGTGCAGTGGAGCAGTCACAATTCACTGCAGCCTCGACTTCCCAGGCTCAGGTGTTTCTTCCACATCAGGCTCCTGAGTAGCTGGAATCACAGATGCATGCCACCAGGCCGACTAACTTTTGTATTTTTTTTTTGTTTTTTTGGTAGAGATGGGGTTTCTCCATGTTTCCCAGGCTGGTCTCAAACTCCTGGGCTCAAGCAATCTGCCCACCTTGCCTCCCAAAATGCTCCTCCAAAAAAGGAGTGTGCCACCATGCCCAGCCTGAGCAACTTTTATTTTTAAGGTAAGCAACTAAAGATAAACAGTTTGGATTTTCGTGAAGGAAGAAAGTGAATACTAGAAATTACAGTCTGATAAATGGATCATGAGCGAAATGTCGAGGGTCCTGTTAACCAAGCCATGGAGAGAGGCATAATTGTCCCAAAATCCATTCATACCAAATTAGCCTTTCTTATGTCCACCTCCTTACCCCTTGCTCTTAGGGGTTGAAAAAGAATATTCCATACAGCAAAGTGCATGGTGTGGTGTACAAAAAAATCCTGACAACGTTGAAATTTGTCTCTCCGATATGGAAAAGACAAAAGCAACCTAATAACCATAATGTTTTGATTGCATATAAATATATGACAACAATGATCATCTCCAAGATTAAGTTGGATGTAGCCAAATGATCACACACCCTAATCATAATGTCTTTTCAGAGGAGAACATTTAAAGTAACAACCAATCACTTAATGATATTATTTTTGTCTCATGTTGATATATTTATTCAACAGACCTTTATTAAGTTCACTTCCTGGGAGCCAGACTGTGATGGATGCTGGAAATATAAAAAGAATAGAACCCTGAACTTTGAAGATTCAATATCTAGGGGTGGTGTTAAAAACCTGAGCAGTTACAGCAATATTATAAGTGTTTTAATAATCAAATGAAAACTATATTTTAATAAAATACTTCTAATAAGTATAATAAATCTACAAAGGGCAACAGGAATACAGAAGAGGCGACAGTTAATTTTTTCTTGAAAAGTTGGAAATTTTGGAAAAAAATCCAAAAAATATAGGAAAAAAAGCATGAAACCATGTAGGAACATTTTACTGAGTCTTGGAGCATGGATTGCAAAAAGACACCTATAACAGCAGGAAAAGGACCAGCCTGTGAAAATCTCACAGCTTGAGATAGATTTATGTCCTCTGGCACTGGCAGATGATTTAGTCCTGCTAGAAAATGATGTGCATCATGTGAGGCAGAAAGGGTTATGGGAGTTGTGGCTAGAAAGCAGGTACCAACAGTAAGGTTGTTAAAGAGTTGGGCTTACCTAATAGTAAGCTTGTTAAACAGTTGGGCTGCAGTTTAATGATGTTAAGATGGAATTACTGTCTTTGAGGACAAGGTAGTAGGTAGTAGAAGGGCCTTATATACTAGGGATCTTAGTCAGAAATAAGGAGCCATTACAGAATTTTAAGTAGATGAATGACGTAGTTTAATTTCTGTTATAGAAACATTACTTTGACAGCAGAGAAGAGGTTGAGTTAGAGAAGAAGATGGGAGGTAGGGAGGTTACTAAATTTGTGTAAGTGATGAGTTGAACTAAAGCAGTGGAAGGTGAATAAAGAAGAGGGAGTGGTAAACTGAGTTTGGAAAATCCTCTAGTCTTATTAATTAATTGAAAATGGTAATATAATGGAGAGGAGGGAATCTCAGATAACTACTAGCTTTCTTGCTCAAGTGACTAGTTAGATGATGGTGCTACTAACCGCTTAGCTGGTTATGTACTCTACTGTACATAGGGAATCTTATTTTTGGTATAAAATAATAAATTTATTTAGAAGATGGCTGATTTTGAGGTATTTGTGAAATATACAAAAGGAGCTGTTCAATGCTGGAAAATACAGACCTGGAGCTGAATATAGACTTGAGAATCATCACCATGTAACTGGTTATTGAAACCTGTAACATTCCATTACTTAGAGGCCTTGCAGAATTGTAAAAAAAAATCAAAGACAGAATCAAGGTGAGTGTGTCCATTAAACATAGAATATGTCCATTGTTCCACAGAACATTGGTGAAAATGTTCTGAAGCCTAATGTGAATGTTTCAAATATGTATGCTGCATTCAGTATTTATGCTTCCTCTTCCTAATATGTAGCTACCAACTTTAAATAGTAAAAAAGTTAATTTGAAAAAAATCCAAATAGGAGTAACATATTATTTCTTTCAAGACATATTTGTAACTATAAATTGAAAAGTATACTGTAGTCTGGGTGTGGTGGCTTATGCCTATAATCCCAACACTTTGGGAGGCTGAGATGGGTGATCACCGGAGTCCAGGAGTTTGAGACCAGCCTGGCCAACATGGTGAAACGCCGTCTCTACTAAAAGTACAAAAATTAGCCAGGTGCAATCCCAGCTACTTGGGAGGCTGAGGCAGAAGAATCGCTTGACCCCGGGAGGTAGAGGTTGCATTGAGCTGAGATCGTGCCACTGTACTCCAGCCTGGGCGACAAAGAGACTCTGTCTCAAAAAAAGAAAAAAAGAGAAAAAAAAAAGAAAAGTGAACTGTAAAACAAAAATTGTGGAAAAAATTATTATATTAGTATTTTGTTGAATTTTCTTTTCTTTTTTAGAGAAAAAGTCTTGGTCTGTCATCTGGGCTGTGATCATAGCTCATTGCAGCCTTAAACTCCTGGGCTCAAGCGATCCTCTACCTTAGCCTCTTTAGTAGAGACTACAGGCTTGAGCCACCATGCCTGGCTAATTTTATTTTATTTTTGATTAGATAGGCTCTCACTATGTTGTCCAGGGTGGTCTTGAACTCCTGGTCTTAAGCCATCCTCCCACCTCAGCCTCCCAAAGTGTTAAGATTTATAGGCACAAGCCACCATAACTGGCTATAACTATTTTTCAGTGGGGTTAATGGACATGCCATTGTAGCTTGTGAAGTCTTAATATCTAAGCAGTATTTTACAGAATTTTACAAGGCATAAAAATATTTCCAATAGCACCACTTCAAATTGTTCTTCCACAATACATTTAGGATTTTATTTAATGAATAACCTGATGTTGATTAGTATAACTGGTAAATACTGCATTTATTTCCTTCTTAAAGATTCCTGTGTCTCTGCAGGCTGGGTTAAATCCCTTTTCTCTAGTTTATATATGACTAGAATATCCTTTTATCATGGCACTTATATTATTACTTTGAAATGCTCTATTTGCATGTCTATCACCATACACATCCTTATGTGAGTAATATATAAAACTGAAATTCAATTTCATGAAATAATATTTATATTTGTAATAGGTAATGTATGCAAATATTTTCCATGCCATTCCATGTCATTCCATCCTTTCCATCCCATTAGAAACATCAGTGCAACATAAAATACTGATTTAACAAATCTCTAATTGGTGTCAAGCTGTGGTTTGGAAAAAAAGTCCTAAGGCATATCTCTCTTATCCTTGTATCTCTGGTGTTTAGCATATAATCTAGTACTGTTTATTGATGACAGACCCATGGAATTTTTTGAGTACTGCAGATGTAAATTCTAAAACAGGAAAAAAAATGCTGCTTCCAGTGTGCTTAGCATAGGATTTTCTAAATTCACATTTTAAGTAGTATTGTGTGCCACAAGCCATAAATTGTGTTAAAAATAAAGAGCTGTAAAGGCTTATTGCATTGCATTATTGTAATCCTACTAATACCAGTATGATTTATCCACGTGCATCCAGGGGTAACATACTGACAAATTCTCAATTAACACAAGCATTTCTGAGCTTCTAGGAGGCAGCTCTCGTGTATTAAAAGCTTTATCACTTTCAACATGGAAGTAGCATAGAAGCTAAATAATTAGAGTATGTAAGAAAGAACAAACTTATTTAATATTACTTAAATGTAAGGAAAACTTATACATTTAAAATGACTACCCAGATATAAATGAAGACAAAATGATTCTTTTGTAAAATAAATAACAAAGTCTTCAAAAAAAACCTGAAACAGTATTGAATAAATATTTAAAAAGTTAATAAGTATTTGTATTTATAGTGTTTTTATGAAGTTGAATATACAGATAGGTAAGTGAATAACATAAAAATTTGTTATAGAACTCATAATACATACATTTACACATATGTGTATTTTTTCTAGTAACTTCCCTGTTCTCTTGCTGTTACAGCTAAATTTAAAAATTTCAACCTATTTCTGTCAAGCATTGTTCCAGTTATACCGCTAAGAATGCTTTTGCTTCAATTACCAATGATCTAACCGTTGTCCATTTCAAATGATACTTTAGAATCTCTCTCTCGCTCTGTGTTTTTTTTTTTTTTTCCCCCCAGATCTGCTGTATTTGATACTGTGGTCAGTCTTGAAATTTTCTTCTTCTTGGCTTCTTTTCTATTTTTTTTTTTTTTTGTTGTTTACGTTTTACTGACAGTTCCTCAATTTCCTCCCCAGGCACTCCCTCACTTGCATCTTCAATTTTTTTGTATCTATTCTTGTTTTAAATAGTCTTCATAGGAAATCTTACCTAGTTTCAAATATTGTTGGAACTCAGATTTCTAAATCTATGACACCAACCCAACATCTCTTCTGAAATGCAGATTCATACATCTATCAAACTGCCTCCTAAATATAATTCCCATTTAAATGTATTGAAGTTTCATCAAACTCTACATATCTGAAAAATAGTTGTTTCCCTCACCTTGCCCCGCATTCTAATATGAACAAACGTATTTCTTCTGTTCTACTTTAGTTAATCATTATAGATTTTTCCTCTTTCACCTTTCCCTCATGTAATTATTGACTGAGGTGATTTTTTTTTTTTTTTTGAAACGGAGTCTCACTCTGTCGCCCAGGCTGGAGTGCAGTGGCCAGATCTCTCAGCTCACTGCAAGCTCCACCTCCCGGGTTTTATGCCATTCTCCTGCCTCAGCCTCCCGAGTTGCTGGGACTACAGGCGCCTGCCACCTCGCCCGGCTAATTTTTTGTATTTTTTAGTAGAGACGGGGTTTCACCGTTTTAGCCAGGATGGCCTCGATCTCCTGACCTCGTAATCCGCCCGTCTCGGCCTCCCAAAGTGCTGGGATTACAGGCTTGAGCCACCGCGCCCGGCCGAGGTGATTTTTTTAGGTATTAAATATTTCTTGAGTATCTCCACATCTTTATTCCTATCCTGCCCATATCAGCTAGCATGGTCAGGAAAACAGAAACCACTTTAGGTAGAAGGTATTTAATACAGGAAATTAGACACAGCATGGTTGGAAATCAGAGGCAGGAAACATCAGAAGAAAGTGCTCTGGTATTTAGAAAACCCAGAAATGCAGGAATCACAAAGTTAATGCCAATAATCTCAACCTCCTGCAGGGCTGAAGTGAGTCCTAAGAGCTCTGTACTCATTATAGATCTTGGTCCCTCTAAAATACCCCTTGAAGCTTTGTGGGATCAATTCCTATGCATTCAGAAGCTATGTCTGTCTGTCTGAGGGCTTTATGTGACTGTATAGACATGCTGCATGTAAGTCAGAACATGAGTGTCAGAAAGTGAATGCCCCAGGAGCAACCTTCAACCACTGAGGATCAGAAGTTGGTGGATGAACGTGGCAGCTCCTTACCCTCAGTGGAACAATTCTGAAGTATATTCTATATAATCCCTCCAAGGGTTTCCAGCAAGATTGAGCCTCAGTTGACTACAGCTGTAATCCATTTGTCAATGTCCTTTTATTGGCTTTCTTCCCTTCCTTGTGTCACTTTTCCACTTTCTTCTGCTTCTGGATGAACTCCGAAATAAGCTACCTGCTCTCAAGTCTTGTTCATAGTTTAAGACATGATTTATGCATTGCTTTTGGAGGTGGACAATACTTCTCTTTCTTTTCAAACTTCCACATTTTATGAGAGTGCATCTTGTTGGCAGAATTTAAGCCAGAAAATTTCTTGCAAGAATGTCCGACAAATACAGTTTTTAGGCTCTTAATTCTTGTGTTACAGGGAAGTATTTACTTAGAAAGGCAAGGATGACTTTGAATATCTTTGATCACATCATGACACCATCAATGTATATTTTAAAACATGCAATATGTATTGTATTTATATGGCCCTTGGGATTATATATTATTCCCTTGAATATCAACACACATTATCTAGCAGAGTCCACATCATCCAAATTTGAACTATACACATTTAGAGAATAATAACTGTCATGCAGCATAATGCAACTATATCTTAAACATAAAAATATACTTACCATCTCCCCAAAAGGGAGACACAAAGCATTTCTTGTAGGTGCTAATTTCTTCTCTAGCTTACTCACAATCTCACCAGGATATTCTGTCAACTAAATGCTAAATTGAAACATTTCATTTTATTAGATGTTAATCCTTTAAAAGCCTACAAACCTTGCATATTGTCTTTCTAATCCAGTTTTCCATTCTCATCCTACACTGTGCTTTGCCTGTCACTGCCTCCTGCAGCCATGCAGGCTTTCCTTGACTTTATTGTGTTCCCCAAGGTGGCTCTACCCCAGATATTGCACATGCTCTTTCTGATGTTCTAAGTGAATGTAACCTTTTTTCTTTTTCTTTTCCTTTCTTTTCTTTTTCTTTCTTTTTTTTTTTTTGACAGAGTCTTGTTTTGTCGCCCAGACTGGAGTGCAGTAGTGCAATCTCGGCTCACTGCAACCTGTGCCTCCTGGGTTCAAGGAATTCTCATGCTTCAGCCTTCCAAGTAGCTGGGACTACAGGCGTGTGCCACCATGCCAAGCTAATTTTTGTACTTTTAGTAGAGACAGGGTTTTGCCGTATTGGTCAGGCTGGTCTTAGACTCCTGGCCTCAAGTGATTTGCCTGCCTCAGCCTCTCAATGTGCTGGGATTACAGGCTTGAGACATTGTGCCCGGCTCCATCTTCTTCTTCAATTAACTTTTACATCTTATCACAAGGACCATTTCCTCAGGAGGGTTCATCTGACCCTGTAATTAAGCCAAAGTCCCTTAGTGTGTGTGTTTACATACATATATATGTATGCATACATATACATAAAGCCTCTCTCTCTACATATATATATATATAAAATTTCATAATGTTTCATTTCTTACTTCTTTATGATTGATTGGTTGATTATTTTTCCTCTCATCATATGTACCTCGATAGCATGATCATTTATATTTGTTATATTTTTGCTGTTATGTCCCCAGCACCGAGTATAGTGTATAGTGTCTAGTACATGTAAGAATCTCAATAAATTTGTTAAATGGATAAACGCAAAGGGTATTTTATGAAAAGGTTTATAAGGGTTACTGACATTTGTATCATAAACTTTTTGATGTTATTATTACATATTACATTGTCTTAGAATTATATTTTTCCCAAGACACGATTGTTAGTTGTGATTCTCAGTAATTCCAGAAAGGATACTTTTACCGTTTTATCATCACTTAGTTGTAGTTTTTAAATTAATACTATTTTGGGGTTTAAATTATAAATCATTGATATTTTAATGTCATTTTATCAATGATTTACCAATTTTGAGTGATTTACTTAATCCTATAGAATGCAGCAATGCATACGAGCATTAGCAAAAATTTTGATCCATAATATTGCAATAGTTAGACTTAAAAGCACAAATGGATTCTGTGTAAAATGAATTATTTATGGCTCTCTTGCTGAAGAATGTTAGTACATAATGCTCCCAAAATTTGTTTTTAAATCAAATGTCAGATAAATTAGCTGTGGGTCATTGTCCCAGTTTAATTGGTTGCAGTCAGAATATATGAGAGCCACTTCATTTAGAGGGTTTAAGTTGTGTCTTATTCATCTTGGGTTCCCCAGATCTAATAGAAGTCTGGATGCTTACTAGCTGGATCATATTTCAAAGGCCAGTCCAAGTTTATGGATTGGTACACATGGTGACTCTAATTTGGCTTAAGTAACACTCTAATTTTCTGCCGAGTCAGCAATCAAGAATACAAAGGTTATATACCACTAGATGGATATACATGAATGAATAAGCTCCTGCAAATTTCCATAGTTTCTTATGGAGTTGTGCCCTTAGTCTATCACTATTGTGTCAATCAGGCTATAACACATCATAACTTGAAAGAGACACACAGTATATGTTCAGTGAATTCAAACTCTTTTTGTTCTTTATTCTATAACCAGAATGAATTTTCCATACTTTTACTAGTAAACATATGTAATACTATACGTATAATGAGTACTTGTAATAGTGTGCATGTGTAAATTAATAGTATATGTAACAGTTTAGTGTTTATGATTTTAAAGAAAACTTTTCTTATGGATACTAGTCATTAATAAACACTCTTCGTTGGGGAAATAAAATACATACTTTATTGTTTGTGTTTGTGTGTGTGTGTGTGTCTGTGTGTTTTGTGACAGCATCTTGCTCTGTTGTCAAGGCTCGAGTGCAGTGGCGCAACCCTGGCTCACTGCAACCCCCATCTCCTGGGTTTGAGTGATTCTCCTGCCTCAGCCTCCCGAGTAGCTGGGCCTACAGGCTTATGCCACCATGCCTGGCTAATTTCTGTATTTTTTGTAGAGACGGTGTTTTGCCATGTCGGCCAGGCTGGTCTCAAACTCCTGACCTCAAGTGATCTGCCTGTCTTGGCCTCCCAAAGTGCTGGGATTACAGGCTTGAGCCACCCTGCCTGGCTTTTTGGGTTTTAAGTACAAGTCATTTTGATTAACTGAAATTATACTTTTGATTACATCTTAGTTGATTGAAATTTGATGTGATCGTAAAGTTGTATATGTTTATACTTTCCTTAAAACTCATAGAAAATATAGTTTGTATGACTGAATAGATTTGGGCATTTTTAATGTAATTTAAATAATTAGATAAAGGACACATCAGGAACATAAGGATCTACCATAACTTGAGCATGGTACTGGATTGAAAATACGATATTGGTGGGAAAATTTGATAAACCTTAACACAATTTTCTTTGCCAACAGAATGCCATGTGAGTCAAATATATTTTTTTGTTTTTGATTGTTTTTACTTTTATTTTGAATATTCTATATTGCCTATTTCATGGTATATAAAGAAATTGAGCAAGATACTACAAAGTTTATTTTCCCCTTCGGATTAAACTTTAAAGCATAATACTTAAAGTAACAGAAAACTGATATTTGTAACTGTCTTTTGTGCCCCTGTGTATGTGGTCTGGTCTAGACGTGGAGGTCAATATTCTCAGCAACCTTTGATAAACTCTTCATTTTCAAAAATACCCTCTTAAGAAGATACCAGAGAAGTCATTATACATAGCCATCTGTTTTGAGCCTCTATAATGTAATGAAAATATAGGAAAATATTTTTGCAATTCTGGGGTCAAATATTTCTTACACAAGGCATAGAAAGCACAAACCATAAAAGGATAAAGTGATAAGTTAGACTTCATAAAAGTTGAAAACTTATGCTCATCAAAGAAACACCATTATGAAAATAAGTAGGCATTTACACTCTTGAGAAAATATATACCATACATAGATTTAAAAATGATTTAATCAAAATATTTAAATAATTTCTAAAACTCAATAATAGCTTTTGTGTTTAAACCTATGGTCTTTTTCAAATTATTTTTGAGTATTGTGAGAGACATATTTGAAGTTGTTTTCTCCCCTTATTTGGATGTTCAGTTGTTCCAATACCTTTTGTTGAAATGACTTTCCTTTTGGTGTCTTTGTAAAAAGTGACTATATAATTGTTGTCTATTTCTGGACTCTTAATTCTATTTCATTGACCTATTAGCCTATCCTTATGCAACATTATTGTGTCTTGGATACTGTAACTTTTAGAATAAGTTTTGAAATCAGGTAATGTGAATACTCCAATTTTGTTCTTATTTTTTAAGATAGTTTTGGCTATTTTGAGTTCTTTGTATTTTTATATAGATTTTACAAAGTGCTTTGTCAGTTTGCACAAAAAGGAAACTGCTGTGCTCTGCTGGGGCTTCACATCTTTGTGCAGTGATTTGGAAGGTGCCTCTAGACTGAACCACAGGTGATCGTGGGACTCACCTCATGACTTACCCTAATGTCACAGGTTACAGTTCTCTGCTACCTGTTGTCAAACATCTCACTTTGATGCTTCATATATTTTGCAAAGTTTTATAGTTGTTTCAAGCTGGATAGTTAATCCAGTGCCAGTTGTTCAGTCATAGTTGGAAGCAGAAAGTATACACAGAATTTAACACCTAGAATTCTATACAAAATGTAGGAGAATATTACATAGGAAATATGACTGTTCTTATATTTTTCTTCAACAGTTCAGAAATGTAGATTGGAACTATGATAATATAATACTATGTAAACAGAAAATGCTATTTAAAACAAGTTTAAAAATATCAAGCAAATTTTTGGTTGAATAAATGGATATTGTTTTGCATGATCAGGATTTTATTTTTTGTTTATTGACTACTTAGATAGGTTAAGTCAGTCGAACAATTTCTCTTTAATTTTCTTAATTAATTAAAGGTAGACAATTAACTCTTTTGGGAAACTTTAGAAATGAGTGTGGCATTTTGATGAAAAGTCTGTTTTAAATCTGCTTTACATAAATGCTCTTTTTTTGTGTTTGTGTGTCTTTAGTACCAATTGCAACAGTCCATTATGCAATGAGTCCAACAGTTTCAGTATGTAGTGGATGGGCCAGCTGGATTTCAGCGTGTACACTAACTGTGTAATTATGGGGAAAATATCTCTCACTTGAGACAGAAATTTAATTCCATTATTTAAAGCCATGAGATTAGATATTTCCTATGCATCATTTAAAATCTTCTAATTTCTAAAAAAAAGTATGTAGAGTATGCAAGGATTTGCTTTTATTTAAGTATTGATGACTTTAGTTTCTTTCTTAGTTTTTATGGAGACAGGGTTTTGCTCTGTTGCGCAGGCTGGAGTGGAGTGGCGTAATCACAGCTCACTGCAGCCTCCAACTCCTGGGTACAAGGGATCCTCCCAGCCTCCCAAGTAGCTAGAACTACGAGTGTGTGCCACAATGCTCAGCTAATTTAAAAATATTTTTGTAGAGATGAGGTCTTGCTATGTTGCCCAGGCAGGTTTGGAACTCCTGGCATCAAGCAGTCCTCCTACCTCAGCCTCCTGAAGTGCTGGGATTATACCTATGAGCCATCATGCCCAGCCTATGGCCTTATTTTTATCAATACACAATGTATTTAAAGGTCTTAGACACACACACAAATTTACAAAAACACACAAATAATTATAATGAACTGTCAAATGTTAAGTTTATTAAAGTGTGGCAAGTCAATTGATTTGGCTTGAAGTATGATCAAAAAGGTGATTTTTGATAGTTTCTAAAGAAATCATAATATTGTCAACTTAGATAGAGAAATAAAGAAACTTAAATATGTTAGAATAACTAAACATAAACTACAATTGCTTATTGAGTTACTGAATAATCCAGAACTTCTATGGGCCACAAAAATATTATTCTGACATTCTAATGGTTATTTTATTCTTTTTTTAGTTTTGGCAGCTAACTATGGACCCACCTATGTGTCAGCGTTAAGGCATTGACCCTTTGCCTCTCTGACCTAATTCCCATACAGAGTTAAACAATATTGAAAATCATTTTTTCATTGCGATCATTTACAATTTTGTGCTCCTTTACAGCCAATGGTTCCAGCAAGGGAATGGGAAATATGAGAGAGCGAAGATTATGGGTTTAGGAGACAATCTGAAAGTAAAATAAATAGGTCCTTGTGGCCAAATTAAATAGGACCTCGTGAATTTTAAATTTCCTCAATTTAATGTTGAGGAAATGAATAAAGAAAGAAGAGAAGGATAGTACATTCTAACTTTCACCTATTTGTTTATTCATTTACTTAACAAACATTGATTGAGTTTCTACTATGTCTCATTTAGCATGTCAAAACTTTGGGAATGAAAGATGACTAAAACAGGATTCTTTTTCTTAAGGAAGGTCACAGTCTGATAGAGGAGGTAAAAACACATCCAATCACCATAACACAATGTAATGCATTAAGCTTTTACTCTACCACCATTATATTTAGTGTACTGAGGGAAGACAAATGAGTGAACAACTAATTATATTGGGGAAAGTATCTGGGAAGATTCTAGAGAAGATGTAACAATTGTCCCTTAATATTAAAAAATGATCTTTCTAAGGAGAGATATGTGGCAAAAATGGTTCAGGTGAAGAATGGAGGGAGCAATGTAAAAGATGTGAAGTGCAAGGCATGGTTGGAAAAAGGGAAGTCGTTTGGTATAAACAAATTTAAAGAATATGTTGAAGGAGTCATGGAGGATGAAACTGAAAAGCTAAATTGTGCCCAGGTTGCAATAATGTAAAAATGTTTGAATTTTACCTTGAAAGTTACTGACAACCATGAGATATTTCTAAAAGAGTAGTAACAGGAACAGATTTATACTTTCATTAATAACTTTAGGGGTAGGATAGATTAGGGACGATTAATAGTATAGGCAAGGTAGTGGAGTAAGAAATGATGGGGAAATGGGTAAGGCATAGGATAGATTTAAAATACAATTTGAAAGTAGTTACCTATTGCTGCAAAAATGATGACCTCTAAATTTAGTGACTTAAAATGACAAGAAATCTTTATGTTCTCACACACTTTCTATGAGGCAGGAATTCAGGAGCAGCTTAGCTGGTTGGTCCTGGCTTCAGTTTCTTCATGTGGTTGCTGTTACATGTCAGCCAAGCTGCAGTCATTTAACAGCTTGACTGGAGCTAGAGGGTTCTCTTTCAAGATGGCTCAATCATATAGCAGAAAAGTTGGTGCTGGAAATTGGCAAGAAGCTTAGGTTCTTTGCTCTAAGGACCTCTCCATAGGGCTATTGGAGTTTCCCCCAAATGCATGAGGAGCAGCTTCTCTTAAAGTGAATAATGCAGGAGAAAGAAGGCTTTTGTGACCTGGCCTCAGACATCACACTCTGTGATTTCAGCAATATTCTATTGGTATCACAATTCAGTTCTACCCAGTGTGGTAGGGAAAAACACAGGGGTGTGAATTCCAGGACTGAGGTTCATTGGGAGCAGTCGTGGGGCTTGGCTCCCACAACTTTATCCTGAACATGCCAATCTGTCTCTTTGTGTGAGTCAGTTCTATAGTTCTTTCATAAAGGCAGGAATTGCTACTCACAATAGCAACTGCTCTTATTGCACTGGTCTATTCATGAATGCATAATAAATGCCTCCGTAACTTCTAGCAAGTGAGAAAGGTGCAGTGAATTTAGCTATTGTCTGGACTTCAGGCAGCAGGAAGAATGGGATTGGCTGCTGTCATTGTCACAAAGCTTGTTAACCCTAGAGAACACAGGAAGTGGAAGAGAGGTTCATTTTAAGTAACATCCAATTAACGAGATGGGGGGAAAATACATGCTGCTTTGATCTTTTGCTGAGATATCTCTCCCTTCTATCTCTGGGCTAGGAAACTAGATTGGTGCAAAGGTCAGTTTCTTATGGCAAAGGACAGGATGAAGGTGCCATTCTAGGCTTTTAGAATGTGTATGTGTTTATGCACGTGCTTGAAGTATTTTAAACACTCCTCTTATGTGTTTTAGGTATTTAAAATCCAGGAAACAAGTGATATAGTGCTCACTCTTTACTCTTGCTCTCCTAACATGCATATTTTATCTATTTAAAGCTATTTGGAGATCGTTTTCACTCCTGCATTTAACAGTTGTATGTATGTGTGTGTGTGTGTGTGTGTGTGTGTGTGTATGTACTTTCTCTTTCCATGCCCTTAAATTCTCATTTAGGAATACCTCTTGGACACTCAGTCATTCTCACAGAGAAAATAATGAAACAGATTTTTAAAAATACTTATTTTCAAGTGTGAAATAGAACCTATGTTGTATTAGTCCATTTTCACACTGCTATGAAGAAATACCTGAGACTGGGTAATTTATAAAGAAAAGAGTTTTAACTGACTAACAGTTCTGCATGGCTGGAGAGGCCTCGGGAAACTTAGAATCATGGTGGAAGGCACCGCTTCACAGGGTAGCAGGAGAGAGAATGAGTACCCACTGAAGGGGACAGCCCCTTATAAAACCTTCAGATCCCGTGAGAATTCACTCACTGTCACGAGAACGGCACTGGGGGAAACCTGCCCCCATTAATCAGTTACGTCCCACCAGGTCCCTCCCACCAGGTCCCTCGCACAACACTTAGGGATTATGGCATCATAATTCAAGAGAAGATTTGGGTGGGGACACAAAGCCAAACCATATCACATGTTCTAGAGACATCTCTTAATGGTTGCTCAAAAGCCTAACTGAATGATTGAGGTCATGCCATCCTGCAATAAAAATGTTAATAGGCTTTTAAACACATTGAAATGTACATTGTCCAGATGCTTTCAGGCATAATTGCAATGACATTGGGATCTTATTCTGAGTTGGCAATGTGCTACAATAATTTTTTTAAGTCAGCAGCATTTAATTGATTTGAGGATTATTCCTATGTTTGATATTTAGATGAGATTGACAAATACCCATTTTTCTAGAATAATGTTTTAATGCAAAATTTTTATGACAGAGTATCTGTGATGCCAAATGTTGCTCTTAGTTATTTTTCACAAGAGAACATCATTATGATTTTCCATCAGTAAAATTATTTCACATTTTTAATTAAAGTTGGCTTGCTTTCTGTCAATGCAGTTGAAAAATGAAGTTTTTTGATATATTATAAAAGTATTTCACTGGTTAGTGTTTCTACATAGAAATTATCAAATATAATGTCAGTGAAGACTATTTTGGGCAATAAAGTTTAGAATATTTTTATGTACCTTTTTCAAACAATGTGAAAGGCATCATGAAAATTGCAACACTATTAAGGATAGCTTTTTAAAATGATGTTGTAGAAAGAGACGAGATAAGACACAAAAACGATAAGAAAAACACTTTCAGTCCTAAATTCGTTATTTATTAGTGTGTTTTTTAAGTAAGTCACTTTATATCTTTACTTTCAATTCTGTGTGTCTTGGGATTAATAAATGTACTGTATAATCTTATTGTGAGGATTAAATGAGCTAATATATGAAATAATTTTAGTATACAGCCTAGGAATGTTAGCATGTGATAAATATTTATTTCTGTTTCTAAATTTTCTTTATTCTTGCCTTCTAGTTGAAAAGTATATTAGATAATGGGTAAATCTAAGAAAACATGTTGCAACAAGAAAAAAATTTTGTGTAATTGTGTGCTCAGTTATTTCAGCTGTGGAACTGATTTTGCCAATAGATGTAGTTTGCTCAGGACTAAACAAAAGTTTATCGTGTGAGATATTTTGAACAATTTTATTATAAGAATTATTTATTTTATGGAAGAATCTTATATAAAATATTTAAAGTAGGATCCACATGGTGGCCAACAAGATTATAATGATCATATTAATAATAAATCTGAATTCGTTTATATGAGACGTGAGATTGGCAGTTGTCTTCAGCTCCCAGCATTTCCTGTTGTCTTAGTGGCCAGCTTTTCTTCTTTATATTACCTTATTGGTTCCTGTAAATATTTGTTGTCTGTGATTTCAAGCATCAGAATAAGCTTCCATCCTCAGGATTTATTTTTGGCAAGATAATTTCCTTTTCCTAAATGGAAATTGCCTGCTAGAGAGTCAGCAATAGTAACACAAATTCATATACCTGTCTTCATCTGCTATTTTCAAAAGCCCAAAGAAAAAGCAACAACAACAAAAATAATACCTGATTATACCAAAACAGAAAAGAGCAAAACAAATCAACTTTGACCTAAATAGAGAAAAATAATCCTTCCTCTTTTTTAGCTTCAGAATGATAGCATACTTCCTAAAGCCTTACCATAAATAGCATTATTTGCAACATGGCCAATTTTCTAATATACATATACTCATATAAAACAGGGATCTTAGAAATCAGCAGTTGCAGTTCCAGGTCTTCTGAAAGCTCATAGAATTCTGCTGAATTCTTACTGACAGCTTTGGGGATTGTACCTTTGATGGTAGGGCCAGCTTTTCTTACAAATTTTTCCTTTCCTTCAATTTGAAAATAATATGTACTACAAATGCTTTGATTTCTTATAATTGCCATCATACAGTTAATGACAACTAAATTTTATTATAATAACACCTAAGTATGAACCTAAAATTCAGGTTGTCCTGGTTTGTTTTTGCAAAACTGGTGTAAGTTCCCTAACAATCTGATCATTGAATTTATATTTACTCTTTACCCAAGGTTAAACATATCATAATTGGACAGTGTCCCAATAAAATAATGTTATGTATTATATCTAGTCTCTCAATGCTCATCAGGATTTATTCTCGTGCTTATTTTACTATACTTGTTTTTTTTTTTTTTTTTTTTTGCCTTTTTAATCTTCTCATGTTTGCCTTCAAATGATTAAGAAAATGGAGTGCGGATAATAAAATGAGAGGAGTCCAGGTGCTTCATTAATATAAAGGACATTCCACTACTTTAAAAAATAAAAAGTTTGTGATTTGAGATCAAATGGGGAAGATAAAGTTGAAAAGTGCTGACATGTTACCAAATCATCAGCATTGTGAAACAGCAGGTACTGGAGCCATTCTAGATATTCATTTATGTTGACATTTTTAGGACACAAGGGAGAAAGTGTGGCTGTCAGTTATCTTATTTTGCTACTTTTGTAAAAGATCTGCTGATTCCTTGTGTATAGCTCAGGTATCATTTCAAGTTTTTCCTTGCTCTAAGCATCACGTCATCAGCCTGGCATCTTGTGCCTATCTCTAACTGTACTATTTTCTTTCTTCTCAATTTATGTGACTTTTTTCAAGATACTTCAGTATTTATCTCATTTAGCAGCAACAACATTCATCTATAAACAGGAAATAATTTTGTTCCTTCATTTCATCAAAAGCCATGTGTTGAAGATTCCTTTATTTATTTATTTATTTATTTTTTGAGATGGAGTCTTGCTCTGTCACCCAGGCTGGAGTGCTGTGGCCGGATCTCAGCTCACTGCAAGCTCCGCCTCCCAGGTTTACTCCATTCTCCTGCCTCAGCCTCCCCCGAGCAGCTGGGACTACAGGCGCCCGCCACCTCGCCCCGCTAGTTTTTTGTATTTTTTTAGTAGAGACGGGGTTTCACCGTGTGAGCCAGGATGGTCTCCATCTCCTGACCTCGTGATCCACCCGATTCCTTTATTTTCTAATGCAGGCACTGGGGAATAAAACCTAATAAAATATGGTGCATAGACTGGGGAGGGTGACCATTTCTCCTATTGTGCCTTGTCTCCAAAGAAAAGGAGGAAGTAAAAACTGAAAAATAACAGACTGGTGCCACTGGCAGGGACTGCAGGTTAAAGATTAACCCCTACCCTAACCACTTGTGCTATCTATAGATCACAGACAATGGTATGAGAAATACTTGCCTTGCTCACCACCCCCATCTAGTCACATACCCCATGCTTGCTTTGCTCAATCTATCATGACCCTGTCACGTGGACCCCTTAGAGTTGTATGCCCTTAAAAGGACCAAGAACTCTTTCTTCAGGGAGCTCGGTTCTTGAGATGCAAGTCTGCCGATGTTCCCGTCCAAATAAATCCTCTTCCTTCTTTAACCCGTTGTCTGAGGGGTTTTGTCTGCAGCTCATCCTGCTACAAGACAACTCAATGTGCAAGGAAAAAAGTACTGATAATGACAAGTAAAGTGATACAGGTTACAGAAGATGGGCATTCATATCACTTAGGGCAGTGGTGGTTCTCAATCTTGTTCGCACATTATAATCACTGGGGAAGTGCTAAAATCTCTGTCTCCAGGCACCACCCAACACCAGTTAAATCTGAATCTCAGAGGATGGGACTCAGGACCCAATATTATTTTTAAAACTTTCTAAGTGATTGCGATGTGAGACCAAGTTTGAGAACCACCAGTCTGGATATTTAAATATGAATTCCCAGGAGAGTTGAGACTTGAGGTTTTCTTTTTTAGAAGTATGAAGAAGCAGAGAATGTCATAATAGGAAGAAAGCATACCTTTTTAAAGAATCAAAAGACTGAAAAACAACATGACAAATTTAGCAACTCACAAGTTATTCAGTATGGCAAAAGAAAAGATAGTGAATAGAAGGTTATAAGGCTTGAGGGAAGGGTAGGCACAAAACTAATACTAACGGACCTCGACCTATTTATTTCCAATATAAATGATTGTTGTAGCAACAAGATGGGCATGGGAAAAAGGAAGTGAGTTTAGTGTAGTGAGAAAGGAATAGAAAAATAGAGATGGAACAGTAGAAGTGGGTGGCTATGAGGAAGAAATGTAAAACCAGAGTGTATAGGCTAGTACCCTTTGGAAGGAGCCAGAAACTGAAATGATCAGAGGCAGAGGGATGGGTTGGGGAATGGGGTAAGACAATTTTTGATTGAGGTAGGTCAGGTTTGATATTCAGTATTGAAACTAGGTGTAGAATGAATGTTTCATTTTTTGAATCTTCCATGGTGTGGATTGGGGGGCTGGAAAAAAGGGTAGAAGGAACTAGATAAGAAGGTGCATATCCTCTGTTACCTGGCTGGAGGGATCTGGGCTCAGTTTTCAGGCATGGAGATTCACCTGGGCTAAGGAGTAGATAGTGAGGTTGCTACTTAATGCTCACTTTAATACTCGGGATTGAAATCTATGTTTCCATATCTCTTCATGCTCTCTACTCTGCATTTCCCCCACATCTCCTGTACATCAGTCTGAGTATGGAGAGGAACCATACACCTATTTCTAAATCCAATTTGCTATTGGAGAAGAAACTCCTACACACAATTGATTAAACAAGACTTTCTGTGATTCAGGGAGTGGACACAGCTGAGCATATAGAGAATAGGCTCTCATTATTCAAACATGGAGGCATATGGAGATTGATAGTGATAGATTCTCACTGACCCATTTACTACTTTTATAGGATTACATAATGAGAACTATGGTTTGCACTTGGAAAGGGCATCTCTCTTACATGGGATATAGTTTGTAGCCATGTAAAAGAGACTATCAATTATTCATAGAAGGTTATTGCTCACACCCTCATTCATGAATGAATGAGCTGATTTAACTGATTAGCCATAGACAAGTACTGGTAAATACACCACCACTCTGTCACCCAGACTGGAGTACAATGATATGATCTTGGCTCACTGCAACCTCTGTGTCAGGTTCTAACTGACGTCTGAGGGGAGTTGGCAGGGTGAATGGCAGGTAGCTGGAAAACTACTTGAGGAATAGTAGACAGTTTTGACATGGCTTTACTCTTTCTCTGGGTGTGAGCAAGCTGTATGTACAGCATCAGCAGCATAGTTATACCTTTTACAGACAATAGTGGTTCCGAGCCAAGCATGAGCTCATGTGGGTGATCACCTAATGCACCTCACGTGGCATGGTTACATAATGTGTGGGGTTGTGCACCTGTACTCCAAACCTGCTGAGTCATGCTGCGCCAGAAGGCTGCCTCGGTCTACTCCTGACTAAAGAGCAGCCATTTCCCTTACACTCCACCCCCTAGGCTGAGGGCATCTTCTGGGCAGGGACACGGGCCCATAAGGCAGAGCCCTGAATCCATAACCCACAACAACAATACAGAGAGCAACAGCTCACTGCTAGGAAACCAGATATGCTACTTATGACTATTAGGGTCCATTGTAGGCCAGAGCCTAAGGGTGCCTACCATCTCTGCAGAGGGTCATCAGTAAGGCTCTTGACTCCATTAATCTCTTGTGAGAACTGTTGCAGGACTGCTATTATGTTTGCCAATTGACAGCGATAAAGGTACAACATTGTGTTCCTGAAAGGGAACAGGGGCCTCCTTGGGCAGTAGTTATTATGTCTAAGATCATTTGGTTTTGCAACACCACCTTTCTGATCTGGCCAGTAAAGTGTTAACAGGAGGAGGGCCACTTGGGTGTAATTCAGAGCCTGAGTGGTGTGCTCTGCAAGAGCAGTAACTTTTGCTTATGACACCCACTCCAGAGATAGTCATTGCCAAGGAGTAGAACCACCAGGGTGCTCGTCGAACTTGCAAAAACCAAGAGTGCAGTGCTTCCTGGTTATGTGGGTGTCTGGACAATATGGGGAGAACAGTGGCAGGTACATAAGGACACCCCCAGATACAACGTCTAGTCCAGTCCGCTGATAGGTAAGGCCACCCTGTGTCCCCACAGACCCATAAACCCCTAGGGGGCATAAAGTCCATTGGAACCGACCTTAATGAGGCTGCTTGTTCTACCACACCTTCCGTGTGGTGATACGTGTTATGTTTTCACAGGCTGTGATGGGTACCCATCCCACGGTGGTATTACCCAATGTTGCTCTATGCACTATGGTGCCTGGGCCAGGGGTACTACATGTTCCCCCACTAGCCAGCCTCACCCATCATAAACACTATGGGCCAGCAAGGGGGGGCAGGTGCACCATGGGTTTTGCGGCATCCTTTGTTCAAACCTTGCTGCGTTGTGTTCCAGGTGTCGGCCATCGGACCCCAAGTCTCCAGCCGTGTTATCTGCAGACTGTGATTGTATGTGCCAAGGTAAGTCATCACAGAAGCTGCTGCTGGAAGGGCAGTGCAGATCTATCTGTTGGAAACATTGGTCACCTCAGTGTAGGTGTGGGCGCAGTCCATAATGCGGTTGGAGCATGTTAACTTATGGTCAAGATCACAGCGCAGGCACAGATACTAACAGAGGTAAATCACATCTCTCAGGCAAAATAGAGGCTAATCTTTCATCCCTGAATAACAATGCAACCACCCAGGGCTTTTGCCCTGGGCGATGGTACCACACCTTCTCAGCTTGCCATGGTTCCTTTGAGTCCTGTATCTGGGTCAAAGTCACAGGAGAGCTCATAATATGCCACACAGACAGTACATATATTCCCTGGAGGAGAGTTCCTTCCCTGGCCGTTCCACTATGAACAGTCAACTGTGTGGGGCTTGTTTTGAACACCCAAGGAGTGACATGCAAGTCATATTGTAAGTCCTCCTCCAGGGAGCTACAGTGGCCAACCACCGGCATTGGCTGTGGGGGTAGGGGGTGGTTGGAGGGTCCATGGCCACAGCCAGGTTTTCTGTTCTCCTGCCTTCAGGGCACTGGGACAGTCAACAACAGGTTACCATTTGTCCCTATACCTGGTCGGAGGAGGTCATCCTTGGTACCTACCTGCAACTGAATGGGGGCAGGGCCAGGCCGCCTTTCCATGCCCATTCATTCAAGGTTTGGAGCACCGGGTCCAGTCTGGAACTCCAGCCCCACAAAGATAGGGTTGTGACTTGCAAGCACAACTCATTCTTCAAGAGCTCATTATATTACTCAGTCATACCCACAGCTTGCAGGTTGTATGGCACATGGAATCCTCACTTTATGTCTGTTTGTTGTGCCCATTGTTGTACCTGTTGTCCAGTGAAATGTGTTCCCCTATCACTCTCAACGACCAGAGGGCGAACATACATAGCACATAAATGTTGCAGGGCCTGGATGGTGCTCTGTTGGTCAGCCGCCCTGCAAGGGTAGGTGAACAACAGGCCTGTGGCTGTGACCATAGCTGTTAGTCATGAGTATACCCTTGTGACTTTGGCAGAGGCCCTATGTAATATACTTGCCATCTAGTCAAGGGCACTTTCCCTATCATCACTTGTTGTGTAACACTGAGCATCTGCCTCCATTTAGGGTATGCCTGAGCTGGGCATTTCTGACAAGCCTCCCAAATATATTGTGTGGGCAGGGACAGACCCCAACGTTTATTGACCTGTTGCATCAATTTACCCTCGGCATGTCCAAGTTTCCGGTGTAGCCACAAGGCCACATCTCATGTAGGTACTGACTCTAACCATCGTACCTTGGCTGAGGCATTTGCCTCATCATTGCTGGGGGTGGCCAAAGGCATATGGCCTGACACAAGATAAATAGTTATATCTTTCTGATGGCCCATTTCCCAGAGGTCTTGCCACATGGCTTGGCCCTAGATGTGTTGGTGGCCGACTAGTCACTTCTGTATTTTCCAGGTAGTTAACAACAAGGTTAAGCCTTGACAGACCACCCAGCTATTGGTACAGATTACCATAGGTGTCACCCCCTTGGTGATCACCATCCATACTGCTCTAAGTTCAGCTCATTGGCTACTTTGTCCATACCTGGTTTCAAAGCATATGATGTCAATACTTGGTTGGACTGCAACTCCAAGCAACAGTAGCACCTTGGCTAGACCCATTAGTGTACCATGCCCTATTAGGAAGGGGGGACGCCCTTCCTTAAATGGTGAAGGCTCAGAGTCTAGGTGCTGCTCAGGTCCCATGGCCTTATCTTGCATTAGGACTACAGGTCCCCAAATCTGTTGCAACTCTGCTGCTAAGGGACTTGTCCTCACTGCTCCAAGTAGGTGCCCACTTCACCAAAGTGGATGTCTATGCCATCCCAGTCCAGGGGGTTGTTACCCATGAATGCACCCATCCCGCTACCAGGTAAGTCATCCACATGACAACTGCAGCCCATCCTGTCACACTCTCATAAGCCTGAAGGGTGGCATATACAGCTGCTAGCTGTTTCTCTGTCAAGGAAAACTAGAGCTCGGCTTCCTTCCATAGTTGGGACCAAAAGCCTACTTGCATTCTCAGCCACTCTGTGTGCTGCCACAGGCCTCAACCAAAACCATCTGTGGTCACATGCACATCCGGCTCAAACGGGCACCCCTGGTCAACTACCCATAGGATTTGTGCCTGCTGAATAGCCCACTTGGCTGCTAGGAAGGTGGTCTCAGCCACATCATCCCAATCCCAGGTAGAGCCCTTCTTTGTTAACAGATGCAATGGTTTTTATCATATGAGCTAAATGGGGCACAAATGTCCACCAGTATCCCAGGAGGCCCACAAAAGTTTGCAGCTGCTTCACCATAGAGGGCCGGAGATATGTCTGAACCTTATAAATGATAGCCTCTCAGATGGCCTTTGTCTTACCTGACCGGATAACTTCCAAAAATTTGGCAGATAATCCAGGTCCTTCGACCTTGGGTTCATTAACAGTCCAACCACATGCTACCAAATGTTGCTGCAAAAGGGATGCAAGATAATCAGAGATTAACACAATATCATCAATATATTAGAATAGGCAGGCCCCTTCTGGACATTGCCAGGTGGCTAAATCTGTGACAATGAGACCATGACATATGGTGGGGCTATGCACAGAGCCCCGTAGCAACATTGTGAAAGTCTATTGTTGCCTGTCCCATGTGACGGTGAACTGTTCCTGGCTCTCTGAAGCAATGTCAATGCAGAAAAATGCATTGGCCAAGTCCACAAGTCCACTACATAGTGGTATGGTCCCAGTTCCATTCTCATATGGTTCATCAAATCCATGATTGATGGTACAGTTGCATGCAAAGGGGGTGTTATTTTATTCAGTTCCCGATAGTCTGCCGTCATCTGCCAAGTTCCGTCAGTCTTTCTAGCTGGCAACACTGGAGAATCATAGGGGCTGTGGGTTCCTCGCACTATCTGCACCTTCTCCAGCTTTTTAATTGTCTCAGTTATCTCTGTATGCCCATCTGGCAAATGATACTGTTGGGTGGATGTAACTCGTTGGGTTTGTGGCAAGACCTGAGGCTGGCGATGTGTATGTCCACACAGTACCAACTTCATCACACACACTCAGAGTCTGAATTCCCCAGTCATGGTTTGTAACACCAGGCCATCTAAATGGTCCACCCCCAGAATGTATTCTGGTATGAGATAGACATACACAGTATTTAAATGGGGAGCCAAATGGCAGATACCAAGGTGCAGAGATACAGGTTTCACTGTTACTAACCAGTCTCCATAACCGTCAATGTAAGCAGGTTTGCCCAGAAATTTATCTGGTTTCTCATAAACAAGCCTGCGATCTGCGCCAGTATCCACCAGCAACAGCACCCACTGTACATTGGTGGGGAACCAGTGGATTGCTAATTCCACATGTGGCCTCTAGTCATCTGGTGTCCTCCCAAGCCGGGCACCTTGGGCAGTTCCATAATCAAACAGGAAAGGCTCTACATTTCTGGTTGGCTGCAGGAAGTAGTCTTTGAGCTGAAGCTCCCAGGCGGGACCGGGTCACACAGAAATGTCCTTCCCCTTGGGCATTTTCTGCAATTGGTGCTGCAGGGACAATTGTCTCCACAAAGTTAAGAGTACTTCATTGGGCTGCTTATTGATTTTCTCTTGGTCGACTCTGGCCAGAATCACATCTATCCACATCTGTGAGCATGCCATTCACTGGGACTCCCTTTTCTCCCATGGGATGGGGGGGCCCCACAAGCGGGACATCTTCCCCTTCTTTACTGCACAGATCCCTCGGTCCCACCGATGGCCTTCTGCTTCCCCGAGAGCTTCCATAGCAGTGATCACTTCATGTATTCAGCACCCTACATATGGGGTGAGGACAGCAGCTAGGGAGCAAAAGGCACGCGGGGGAATGGAACCCAACACGAGATCCCTCATGTGGGAGGCAAAATGTTCATCATCTGGCCCATGGGTATTCAGGTCAAACATAGCCTGCCACATACCCATCTCCCCAGTGACTTGCACAAAATCGGCATATGACTGCCATTTAGTCACGATTTTGGGTATTTTACCAGTGTCATTCCACAGTTTGTATGGCTTCCCATAGTCACTCAATCAGGGTGTGGTCATGTTGCCCTTGCGCCAACCTCCTGCTCACCTGCAACTGCTGATGGAGGGACGGGTGAATCGTAATCGAGGTTAGCTTTTCCATCTCAGAGGTGGAACAGAAGATACTATCTGCTCTCTTTGCCCATAAACAAAGCATCCATGCAGGCAGAGGTTCCCCTAGACCCTGGAGGCACTGCTTTCCTAATTCCCACAACTCAGTTGGGGTAAAGGCAGTGTATGAAGTATGTTTCATTACAGTGTTGGGTCCCTGAGCCTGCTCTTGGGGCCCCAATGGCTGTTCATGATCTACCTTCTGACAGACCACTGGGTGAACTCGCAATGGGGGTTCTTCCTCCTCCGTATCAGAGTGGGAATCTCTGGCTGAGACCAGGGACTCAGGCTTGCATTCACAGCAGCCTCAAATTCCTTTTCCAAGCTCTGTAGCCAGGTCTCCAGGTGCCCTGCCTGCATCTGGAAGTCCCCATTCATGGAAGCTTTTAACTCTTTTTCTGAGCTGTGTAGCCAGGCCTCCAGGCTCCATGTCTGCACCTGGAGGGCCCTTACCTGTGCTGCATCCCTCGGGGACTTGGTGTATACTTCTTGTAGCACAGTAAAAAATGCCCATCTAACTCTGCCGGCAAAAGCTCGCTCCTTGGTGCTGTGCACTTCTGGCTGCTTCAGTGCCTTTTCCATGCTCATGAGGGACCCATCTACCACTGCCCAGGTTTCTACCAGAGCCCATCTGAGCAGCACAGCTGCCACTGGGTACCACAGCTCATGTTGCAGCCACTTGACCCACCCAGAGGCAGCAGGGACTGAAGGCTCACTCACCTCAGGATCCTGCTTGTGATGCCAATTGTCAGATTCTAACTGAAGTCTGAGTGAAGTTGGTAGGCAAGTGGTGGGTAGCTGGAAGAACATTCGAGGAATTGTAGATAGTTTCAACATGGCTTTACTCTTTCTCTGGGTGTGAGCAAGGTGTATGTACAGCATCAGCAGGGTAGTTATACCTTTTACAGACAATAGTGGCTCTGAGCCAAGCATGAGCTCACGTAGGTGATTGTCTATGTGCCTCACGTGGTGTGATTATGTAATGTGCAAGGTTGTGTGCCTGTGCTCCAAACCCGCTGAGTCATGCTGCACCAGAAGGCTGCCTCAGCCTACTCCTAACTAAAGCACAGCCATTTCCCTTAAACTCTGCCTCCCAGGTTCAAGTGATTCTCATGCCTCAGCCTCCTGAGTAGCTGGGATTACAGGCATGTGACATCACACCCAGTTAATTTTTGTATTTTAGTAGAGAAGGAGTTTTGCCATGTTGGCCAGGCTGGTCCTGAACTCCTGGCCTCAAGTGATCTGCCTGATTTGGCCTCCCAAAGTGTTGGGATTATAGGCGTGAGCCACCGCACCTGGCTATTTCGTTTTAACATCTCTATTGTCCCTCATTCTTTCTCTAGTTACTTATTCACCAGGTCATTTCATCCAGTCTTAGGACATTGATCTGGTTTGGCTGTGTCCACACTCAAATCTCATCTTGAATTGGTAGTTCCTATAATCCCCACATATCATGGGAGGGACCTAGTGGGAGGTAAGTTAATCATGGGGGTAGTTACCCTCATGCTTTTCTTGTGATAGTGAGTGAGTTCTCAAGAAATACGATGGTTTTATAAGGGGCTTTTCCCCCTTTTGCTCAGCACTTCTCCTTCCTGCCTCCATTTGAAGAAGGGTATGTTTGCTTCTCCTTCTGCCATGATTTGTAAGTTTCCTGAGGTGTCCCCAGCCATGCTGAACTGTGAGTCAATTAAGCCTCTTCCCTTTCTAAATTACCCAGTCTCGGATATGTCTTTATTAGCAGTATGAAAACGAACTAATACACTGAGCAAATAAATTGTTTATGACATTATACCCTCCTGAGATAAGAATGAATCACTTTATGTCATAATAATATGATATATTCTCTGGATTATTATAAAAGTTTTAAGGTATAATATGAGAAAGTCATTTTTAGGCTTACATCTGGAGTTATATTTGATTTGCCCTCTTAAATTTCCAAGCAGTATGTCACATTATTCTTTATCTTATTCTAATAATTAATCTTGTGTTTGAAATCAAATAGGAAACATTATTTTCTCTTTGTTTTTTGAATTTGAATTTGTAATATACCCAACAGTTCTTCTTTTCCTCCTTCTTTTTTCTACCACCCCTTTATCATAATGATACATAAAATACAAAATAGGGAGTGGGAACAATTAGATACTTTTGACACATTCCATGTTCTACATCAATAAATAGGTTTTAAATGGAACACAAGATGATCTATATTTCTGTAAAACTGACTAATACATTGAGCTAATCTGAGAAAAATGATGTGGTACACAACTGTGAAGGTTAGCTGACAAAACAAATAGTTGAAATAGTTTTTTTTTATTTTTCACATTAAGATGTTGCAAACTAATGCTACACATAATAAAATTCCGAGTAAGCAGGTTTATCTTTTCCATGAAAATCTGAAATGCAAGCCATTTATTTCTACAACTGTAAATGTAAATTGCTCAGACATATCATGTTAGTGATCAGAAATCACCAAGCTATTTTTCTTTGAGTATGGGCTCTTGCATCAATAGCCTTTGAAAAATATATCAATTCCTTGTTTTCCCTGATAAGGAGGAAATGTGACAAAGAGAACTGGAAGCACATGGCCATTTGGACAAATAAACACATTTAATAAAATGTCTTAGAATTGTAGATAAAAACAAAAAAATGAATGCATGCAAAAACTAGTGATACTTGAGTAAGATCTGTAGTCCAGTTCACTGTATTGGACCATCAATTTCCTGGTTCTGAAAAATGCACTGGGGTAATGTAAGATGTTGCCATCAGAGAAATCTGGATGATAGGTACAAGAGACCTCTCTGTACTACTTTGGCAACTCTTTGTGATGCTGTAATTATTTCAAATTGAAAAAATTTGAAATACAGAAATAAAAACAATACAAAAATTAGCAAAGCTTAGAATATAGTAAAAATATTTACAACAGAAAACCAATCACTTGGTATGTTGTCTTTACATTTCCATAGTTTGTATTTTCAGGTTTATAAGGGCACCTGAAATAAGCAGCAAAGCAGCAGATACTGAATAATGTAATATAAAATTGATTTCATTTATCAGTGTAACTGGGAAGTATTAGAGGTGCCAGACTGATATATAACATCTAATCAAAGGAAAAGCACCCAATTGCTAATTTCAATGGCTCATATGATAATAAATTCTCAATCTATGCTAGATTTTTTAATGTTCCTAAGCAACCGTAGTCCTCCAGTGGCTTCATTATGATCATGTTAATGTGTGTTTTTACTCAAGGGTAGTTTGAGAAGCAAATTATAACTACTATGAATACTGGAATTACGAGGGGAAATTCCAAATATCATATTATTTTGATATTATAAATAGTTCTATGCATAATATCAAAATAGATGTTTACAATAATATCTAGGGCTTGAGGGTTCTTCTGGTGTAGTAATTCATGAGTTTTCTAATCTTAGACTGGGGATATATTGGTAATTTATTTCATTTCATGTAATTCATTTCAAGCTGGAAAGACTCTCAGGTTACACTTTCAGAGTTTCCCAGGTGTAACAGCTTATGATGTATTTGTGACTTTGGTGATAATTCTAAATATTACAACTGCAACTCTCATGATATTTACACTGGATCTGGCACTGTTACCTAAAATAGAGAATGGCAGCTGCCTGCTTACAACAACACTTTCTGCAGTTTAGTAGTTGATACCCATTTTAAAAATCCAGTCTTAAAACTTTTTAGAGTCCATGTAGGCTCCTTAGTTTCTAGTGATGAAACCTACAAATAGTAAAGTACAACTTAAATACCAGCAAAGTATAGTCATATGCCACATAATAACATGCTGTACAGGTTTGTAGCCTGGGAAAAATTGTGTATATCATATAGCCTAGGTGTGTGGTGTGTAGTAGGCTATACCATCTATGTTTGTGTAAGTACACTCTACGATGTTCACACAAATATGAAATCATCCAATAATTAATTTCTCAGGACATATCCCTATCATTTAGCAATGCATGACCGTAATAGGATAATCTAGAAACATTGCAACTTCTATATTTAAGTAAGTGTTGTATTTTAAAAGGATATTATTTTAGGGGTTTTTATGCTTATTTCAGTGACTCTGCCATTGTTCAAATATATTGGCCTCATCTATGGGCTTTGCCTATGGGTAAAGACTCCTACTTTTAATTATTGTGATAAAAATCACAAAACACGAGACCTATCCCCTGAATACATTTTAAGGGTACTGTACAGTATTCTTAACCATAAGCACAATTTTTACAGCAGATCTCTAGAACTGTTTCATCTTGCGTGACTGGAACTTTATACCCATTGAGCAACATATTAGGGTTCTCCAAACAGAACCAATAGTACACACGTATACACATACACATTGACTTTGTAATATACCCAAAGTTCTTCTCCTCCTCCTCCTTTTTTCTACCACCCCTTCTTCACAATAATGATACATAAAATACAAAGGAGGGAGTGGGAGCAATTAAACACTTTTGACACATTTCATGTTCTACATCAATAAATAGGTTTTAAATGGAACACAACATGATCTATATGTCTCCAAAACTGACTAATACATTGAGCTCTGTGTGTGCGTGTGTGTGTGTGTGTGTGTGTGTGTGTGTACTGTTGATTCTGTTTCTCTGGAGAACCCTAATATGTTGCTCAATGGGTATAAAGTTTCAGTCATGCAAGCATGTGTGTGTGTGTATATATATATAGATATATACACACATATTTATTTTTTTAAATTTTTTATTTATTATTATTATTTTTTTGAGACGCAGTCTCGCTCTGTCGCCCAGGCTGGAGTGCAGTGGCGGGATCTCAGCTCACTGCAAGCTCCGCCTCCCGGGTTCACACCATTCTCCTGCCTCAGCCTCCCGAGTAGCTGGGACTACAGGCGCCCGCCACCTCGCCTGGCTAGTTTTTTGTATTTTTTTAGTAGAGACGGGGTTTCACCGTGTTAGCCAGGATGGTCTCGATCTCCTGACCTCGTGATCCGCCCGTCTCGGCCTCCCAAAGTGCTGGGATTACAGGCACATATTTATTTATTACAGGGAATTGGCTCAGCAATTATGGAGGCTAAGTTCCAAGATTGGCTTTTGGCTAGCGGGAGACACAGGAGAGCTAATGCATAGTTTCAGTCTGAGTTCAAAGGCCTGAGAACACAAATTATTAACATTTTCTTTTTATGAATTTTTGACAACCATAAAGGAAGAAAATTTCTCATTATACTAAGTTTAATCTTTATCAATCATTCCTTAAGGATTTTTTTTTAGTCTATATGTTTCTAGTAAGTGTTGTCTTTTAAAAGAGTATCATTTTAGGAGTTTATCTGCTTATTTCAGTGACTCTGCCATTGTTCAAATATATTGGCCTCCTCTTTGGGCTTTGCCTATGGGTAAAGACCCCTACTTAGTTATTGCAGTAAAAATCACAAAACAGAAGACCTATCCCCCTAATACATTTTAAGGGTACTGTACGGTATTGTTAACCATAGTTAGCATAGTCTATGTTAAATATAGTCTATATGTTTAAAATAAGTACACAATACTGGTAATGTATTATTAGATAGCATGGCTAATTTCTAGACTATTATGAGAAATTCTTTTAAAAATTTAAATTATAGGTGGCTTAGAAAATTATAGAATTCAGATTAAGTCAACTAGAATGTGTTTTTCTAATCTTGCAATTCTGTTTCTATAATAGCTCCTTTTTTTCCATACCCACCATAAATGGTAGTTTTAAATAAATATTTTAGTGGTATTTGCCAACACTGCATATATTTAGTTATATGACTATAAACTTACTAGGGGTCAAAATACTGAATCTTACTGTGTCTGTCCATATGGAAACAGATTTCTTTACTATACATCTAACTTGTCCTATGAGCTGTCAAAGGGCTTAAAGCCTTCAAGGATGTTATGTCTTTACTTAAACGTATTAACTAACATGAATATTCACTAAAAAGCAAGATAAAAATTCTACTTTTTAAATGTAAAATGCCAAGTCAAATAAAAAAAAGAAAGAAAAAAAGCTGAAAAAGTATCTAGAATTAGGAAGTGGTACCAGTAGTTTTCTTTATGACTGGAAAACATAAATCAGTACGGTTTGTTGTTTGTGGCTTGGCAGCATAAACATCACCTGGGAACTTGAAAGAAATGTAGACTGTCAGCCTCCACTCAAGATCAGCTTAATTAGAGCCTTCATCTTAAAATCTTAACAAGACCCTCAGTAAGCATGTTAGGTTTGATAAGTACATTTTAAGGGTACTTTTAATCTGACAATGGTGAAGTAGGATGGTGAGAAGACTTGTTAGGTGGCTCTTGAAAGAGTCAGGTATGTGATACTGAAGGCCTGAATGGTATAGTGGCAGTGTGAATAGGGATTGATGCAAGCTGTACATTTCCCTATAATCTCTGGAGATTTTTAAATTTTTGTGCTTAGGTTCCACTCTCAATTTTTTTTTTTTTTTTAACAATGGATCTGAGGTGAAACCTAGGTAATGAGTATTTTTAAAAAGGTCCCCTAATGATTCCAAATGTGCAGCCAAGATTGAGAACCAGGGCTCCACTGCTCCTGGGATTGGAAGTTTTTAAAGAAACTATATTATCTAATATTTTGTAAGCAGAGTAAAAGTAAATAAGAATGTGGCATAATAGTAACACAAAAGTGATTTATACAAAAAGACGCTATTCATTTTAAAAGTTTGAGTTAGCATTTCTTTTCTTTTTTTTTTTAAACACCCTTTATTCATTTGGGTCATGAATTATCAAATAAAGTTTATCTTCTCCTACAGATTTTCACTGTATGGAATTTTGTTCATGCCTTAAATAAATTTTTAAAAATATGTTTAGAAACTAAGCACACAGAATAAATTGGGTTTTTTAAAAATTGTAATTAATACATTGGAAATTCTCTGTGGGAGAAATCACAAGGCATGAATATTATGTATCTAATTATGAAATGCAAGCTTATTAAGAGACACACATTTCATTAAAGAGTGAATAGAACATAAGAAATATATTTAGGCAGCCGGTTAATGTAGAGTTAAATAATTTCAATGTGAAAGTATTTCCTTGCTATGTTTTACTATGAGTATTATGAATTGTCAGTGTTTCTCAATACTAATGTTGGGGCTTAATATTATTACCCTCCTTTAGATAGTCTGTTGCACATTTTTGACACCTAATTGGTATACACCAGTAAGCACTTGGGCTGGGGTTACTGAGTCGGCATATCTTGGCTACACATTAAAAGTTTTTTGGTTATTCCTTTTACAGGGCATAATTATTCACAAACAGTGTTAACAATATCAAGCAGTGTCCAAAAGTCAGAGTTTCCACTAATTCAGTTTTTTTTTTTTCCCTCTGGTTCTGAGATAAATTCATGCTATTTATTTTGTTGCTCAGAGAAGAAAGGAACTATTTTTTTTTTTCCTTGAGCACATGCTTTTTGTCATACATTGTGCTAAAAGCTCTACATACAAACCCTTTGATTCTCATAACAAACTTGCCAGGTACCATTAAACTCAAACCTGCTTGACTTCAGGCTCATGCACTTTTGACTGAATGCATCATCTTTCCTTGTTAAATGTCCTAGAGCTCAAGACAGGTGATGTTTAACAATATTTAGCAGAAAATCCTTTTGCTTGCTCTTACACAGCATCTTTCTTGAGGTTCCTAAAGTAGTATCAGAAAATGCTGTATACTTCTGTTTTAAATTCTCTAGCCTTTCATTTCCTTCACGGTGTAAAATCAGGAGTCTTACTGTCAGGTTCCTGCCCACATTTCCAGATTCTTCTTTCATATAACTACACCTGCTATGGGTCCTGTCAAAACAAATCTACTTCAGTTCTCTGAACCTGCTTGGGTTCTTCTAAGCTGTTCTTCTGTCCATGTTGTTTTTTGCTCTGCCTGAAATGCTTTTATTCCTTGTTAATTCTATGACACATTTTTAACCTTCTGTATTAATCTGGGTTCTCCAGAGAAACAAAATCAGTAAGATTTATGTATATCGATATATATATATATATAGATAGATTTACTATAAGGAATTGGCTCACATGGTTTTGGAGGCTGAGAAGTTCTAGGATCTGCAGTCAACAAATTGCAGGTGATAGTTGTATTCTGAGTTTGAAGGTTTGAGATCCAGGAGAAGACTAATGTCCCAACTCAAAGATAGTTGGGTAAAGAGCAAATTCTTTCTTACTCTACCTCTTTGTTGTACTCGGGCCTTCAGTGGGCTGGATAAGGCCCTCCCATATTGGGAAGGGCAATCTGCTTTATTTAGTTTACCAATTAAAATGTTAATCTCATTCAGAATTACTCTCACAGACATATACAGAATAATGTTTAACCAAATATATGGACACTCCATGACTCAGCCAAGTTGATACACAAAATTAATTACCACATCTTTCTTCAAGATTTAACCTAAAAGTCATATATGCTTTTACATACGTGAACAGGATAGCAAATGCTACCTGTTCAACTGATCTATTTCTTTTTCGAAAAGGCACACAACTAGACTATGTTACCCAAGCTCCCTTGTGCTTTAGTGAAGCCATGCCATCTCAAACTTTTCTTCCACACAATCTACTTCTCTCTCTTCTCCTGTCTGTTAGTCGTTTGCTTATACAGACAAGGAGTCTTTGGGGGCCATGTATTGAAGATGCAGGTAGCAGTGTTCCTGAACGTTTGCAAGGAGCACTTCAGTCACTCTTTCACCCTGCCAAAGCTTCACGGTCCTATTGATTGAATTGTTTGTGAGAAATAAAATGTCATCATATTAAGCCACTGAGATTTGTATGTTTATTTGTTATAGCAGCAAGTCTTAATTTACCTAATATACACATTGTGATAGATGTTTTTAATGTCTCACCCCATATTGTTACATGTCCAGCTTTGAGATCCCTGCATGTGCGGTAGAGTTTCTGACATGCTGACCAGTTCCCATTTTAAGCATCTGTTCCTCTGTGCTTCACTTTATGAAGGATTTATCTGGCACCATAGAAACTTACCATGCACAGTGACAACCTAGAAGAGTGAGAGAGAGCCTCAGCCAACAGGGGACCGGAGTCAGTAAAGTGGTTGAGGCTTTCCATCTACCGGTGAGATAAATATGAAGCATGTTTCATATGGTTCTTAGAGGGTTCACAGTGGGATTTAGCCCCAGTGCCCATAGTGGTAACCTGCTCGTTAACGAACTGTTTATATTGGCCTTTCTCCATTCCCTGTCTCACATATACATCCTGGAATCATGTCAAATATACTGCACCTAAGGTCTTCTATCTAGGTCAACTTTTGGGGGACCCAAAAGAAGACACGTATCTAATATAGCTTATCTCACATTGCTTTAAACCTTTGTCCTTATGTCTATGTCTTCCACTGTATTATGAGACTCTTAAGGAACTGTAGTAGGTAGAAATTTAGATGGCTACCAGGATTCCTGCTTCCTGGTATATATGCTCTAAATAATCTCCCCTTGAGTGTGAGAAGAACTTTTGAATATAATGATATAGTCACTCTCTTGATTAGGCTACAATATATGGCAAAGATAATGATTATGTTACTTTATACTCAATATAGCTGACTAAAGTCAGAGATTCCCCTGCTGACCTTGAAAAAGCAAGTCACCATGAATTCAACAGGTGCAAAGAAATGAATTCTGTCAACAATCAGGTGACTGTGGAAGAGGTTTCTGAGCCTCAGACTGGCCAGCACTTTGAAGCCTTGTGAGAATCTGACCATCCAACTAAGCCTTGCCCTGACTCCTGACCCATGGAAACTGTGAGATAATAAATGTATGTTGTTTTAAGCTATTATGTTTGGGATAATTTCTTACATCATAGACAACTATTGCAGCTGCGTAGTTATTATTTTAAAAATTAATATGAACTATTTCAAATATATAGAAAGTAATACAGAATAGTATAAATAGTATCATGTATACATATATCTATGAAGAAATAGAGTATTACAAGTAATGTTGAAACTTGTTGTGTAGCCTTTTCTAATTCTGCTTTTCTTAATTCTTCCTGAGAAGCAGCCCACTGTAATGAAGGTGTTGATTAGCATTTATGTGCATTTTTTAGAACAGTATTTTGCTATATATGTGTACGTCTAAAAGCAACATATCATTTATTTCTGTTTGATTTTTCCTCTACTAGAAATAGATTAAAACGCTTTCATTAGGATTGCGTCCTGTTAATTTTTCTTTGTATCATCATCCAGTTTTATATTATGAATTTTAACAACATTTTGTTACTTGCTGTGACAGAGACATTTAATATTACTGAATAAGCATGTGCTTCATCACATCTGCCAGCTCTCTAAACAGTTGAGTCATGCCATGTGACAAGTTCTGGCCAACTGCTTGGCAATTGGCAACCAAGGAAGCTGTATGTTGAGATGTTTGAACCACAAGTTTGAAACTGCTGGGGCTTATTGGGGGAAACCCCACCCCCGATATTTAACATGGGTTCTTTTCTATTTTCCTAAGCATCTCGGCTGGTCTGAGAAATAAAAGGAAAGAGTACAAAAGAGAGAAATTTTAAAGCTAGGTATCTGTGGGAGACATCACATGTCAGCAGGTTCCATGATGCTCTCTGAGCTGTAAAATGAGCAAGATTTTATTAGTGATTTTCAAAACGGGAGGGAGTGCATGAATAGGGTGTTGGTCACAGATATCACATGCTTCACAAGGTAATAAAATATCAGAAAGCAAGTGGAGGCAGGGCGAGATCACAGGACCACAGGACGGGGCAAAATTAAAATTACTAATGAAGTTTCGGGCATGCATTGTCATTGATAACATCTTATCAGGATACAGAGTTTGAGAGCAGACAACCTATCTGACCAAAATTTATTAGGCAGGAATTTCCTTGTTCTAATAAACCTGGGAGTGCTACAGGAGACCGGGGCTTATTTCGTCCCTTTGGCTTTGACCATAAAAGGTGGCTGCCCCTACAGGGGCCGTTCAAAGGCCTACCCTCAGGGGCACATTCTCTTTCTCAGGAATGTTCCTTTCTGAGGAAAAGAATTCAGCGATATTTCTTCTATTTGCTTTTGAAAGAAGAGAAATATGGCTCTGTTCTGTCCAGCTCACTGGCAGTCAGAGTCCAAGGCCATTTCCTTTGTTCCCTGAACATTGCTGTTATCCTGTTCCTTTTTTCAGGGTGCCCAGATTTCATATTGTTCAAGCACACATGCTCTACAAACAATTTGTGCAGTTAATGCAATCATCACAGGGTCGTGAGGCAGCATACATCCTCCTCAGTTTATGAAAATGATGGGATTAAGAGATTAAAGTAAAGACAGGCATAGGAAATCATAAGGGTATTGATTGGGGAAGTGATAAGTGTCCATGAAATCTTCACAATTTTTGTTCAGAGATTGCAGTAAAGACAGGTGCAAGAAATTATAAAAGTATTAATTTGGGGAACTAATGAATATCCATGAAATCGTCACAATTTATGTTCTTCTGCCATGGCTTCAGCTGCCGTTCCAGGTCCTTGACTTCCCGCAACAGGGCCTTCTGAGTCACCACACGTAAAACTGCTGGTCTGCAGAGGTATAAAATTTGGCTAGAACTTTGTGTGAGTGAAAAAATAAACCTTTTGTTTGTGAAGCCAGTATAACTTATTGTACCATAGCCTACAATATTCTGTCTGATGTAGAAAAATACAAGTTCATGTTATTTTATACTGATGTTATTGTGTTCCTTTAATAATTTATCCTTATTAAACCCTTTGCCTCACATTTTACCTGGTAATTTTTTGATCATTCCATTATTTTCAACCCTTTGTTTTATTTAAGACTTGTAACTAGGCTATAGCTGGGTGTATTTTAAAAATGAAATCTAATAGTTTTTTCTCTTCTTTTGGGTATTTTAATCCACTTACATTTTTGAAGTTACTAATAGATTTACTTAGACTTATTTCTATGATTTTATTATTATCAAGATTTTAGTTCCAATTTTTAAAAAACAACCATCATTAGCTGTCATTTGATATTATAGTCAGTAGTTGGTACAATTTGTTAGCTTATTGTTAAAAATTATTTTCTGTATTTAGTGTTGTTTTATTCCAGCCCCTTATTTAAAAGACTTTGCCCTCTGGGCTCATCACTGATCTGGATGAGGTGCCTACTCTTTTAACAGTGTTTATTATGTGTGTATATGAAGGTCTGTAGATAATAAGCACCATTAAACTCTTTTGCATATGAAAATGTCTTTATTTCACCTTTACCTTTGAATGATATGTATAGCATTCAGTTATTTTTCTAAAATGTTTTGCTGATATTACTTTACAAACTTCTGGTGGCTATAATTGCTGTGGATAAGTCAGCTCTTAGCTGAACTGTCATTCCTTTGTAGATAGTCTCTTCTTTGACTTATTCTAGGTTTTTCTCTGTCAGGAAGTTCTGAAATTTCACTATAATACATCTATTTTTTAACATAATATTCAAATTTAATTTTTGATCTGAGAGTTTCAGTTTTTCATTCTTGAATATTCTTAATCATTGCCTCTTCACCATTCCTTCTGTTTTTTTTTTTTTTTTTTTTCCCTGAACCTCTCACTAAACACACCTGAGGTCCTTTGAGCTATTTTTCTTGTTCCTTATTTGCTCTTTATTTTCATTATCTTTCCAAGTTCTGGGTGAATTCCCCACTACTAATTGTCTCTTTATCTAAGTTTATTTTTAAGTTTGATTGCATTTTTTATTTCAATGACTATATTTGAACTTTGAAGACATTTAATTAATTCTTTTTCATATCTATTTGGTTGTTTCAGCTATATCTTTTATTTATTTATTTATTTTTGAGACGGAGTCTCGCTCTGTTGCCCAGGCTGGAGTGCAGTGGCCGGATCTCTGCTCGCTGCAAGCTCCGCCTCCCGGGTTCACGCCATTCTCCTGCCTCAGCCTCCCGAGTAGCTGGGACTACAGGCGCCCGCCACTGCGCCCGGCTAATTTTTTCTATTTTTAGTAGAGACGGGGTTTCACCATGGTCTCGATCTCCTGACCTTGTGATCCGCCCGCCTCGGCCTCCCAAAGTGCTGGGATTACAGGCGTGAGCCACCGCGCCCGGCCTCAGCTATATCTTATTTTGTTTCATAATTTGTTATTTTTGTATGAGATTATTGCTGTGTTAATCTCTGTGAATGTATTGTTTCACAGATAAAGGTTCTAATAATTTGTTTTCCTTGCAATAATTTATTTTGCAATTGTGGATTTTGTTTTCTGTTTTCCTTAAATATTTATTCATATGTTTTACAATATTTTGAGGTTTTTTTTTGAGGTAGAAAATATTTGTTCCCCTCTCTCTTTTTAAAATTCATTGAAGTGAAGTTCACCTAACAAAATCAACCATTTTAATGTGAGCAATCCAATGGTATTTAGTACATTCACCGTGTTGTATAATCACCACCTCCATCTAGTTATATAACATTTCTACCTCTCCAAAAGATAATCTCATATCCATTAAGCATTTTGTCCCCATTTCCTCTCCTCTGAGTCCCCGACAATCATCAATTTGTATTCTGTCTCTGTACATATAGCTATTCTGAATATTTCATGTAAACAAAGGCATTATAGTATGTGACCTTTTGTGTCTGGCTTCTTTCACTTAGCATTATGTTTTTGAGGTTCATTGCTATAGTATGTATCTAGTACTTCTATTTATATCTGGGTAGTATTCCATTGTATGTACAGACCACAGTTTGTTTATTCATTCATCTGATGATGGAGATGTGAGCTGTTTCCACCTTTTGGCTAGTGCAAATAGTGCTTCTGTGAATAAACATGTGCATGCACTTGAGTACCTGTTTTCAATTCTCTTGGGTAAATACCTAGTTTAAACCTTGGAGTGGAATTGTGGGGCATAATAGGGTTTTTCCCTGCAATAAACTGTTATTTAAGAACAGTTCTAGATTTACATAAAATATATGAAGATTGATAGAATCCCATATATGCCATATTCAGTTTCCAGGGTTACTAGCATCTTATATTACTATGGTGCATTTGTTACAATTAATGACACAACATTGATATATTCATATAAACTGAAGTCCATACTTTCTTCAAATGTCCTAATTAGGTTTTTACCTAATGCCTTTACTTTGCTCCAGAATCCCATGCAGTATATACCACATTATAGTTTGTCATCCTGTCCTTTAGGTTCTTCTTGGCTGTGACAGTTTTTTTTTTTAAAGATTAATTGATTTCCTCATTTTAATTTTATTTTTAAATGACAAATAATAATTGCATATATTTACTGAGTACAATACGATGTTTTAATATATGTTTACAATGTGAACTAGTTAAATCAGGCTAATTTACAAATCCATCACCTCATATACTTACGTTTTGTGGTGAAAACATTTAAAACCTCCTCTTTCAGCAATTTCAAATATACATCATTATTTATTATAGTCACCATTCTGTGCATTAAATCACTAAAGCTTTTTCCTCCTGTCCGACTGAAACTTTTTACCCTTTGATCAACATCTTTCCTTTCCCCATTCACCTCTTCCCCCAGCCTCTCATAGCCACCATTCTACTTTCTACCCCTGTGAGTTTAACTTTTTTAGATTTCACATATAAGGGAGATCATGTGGTGTTTGTCTTTCTGTGTCTGGTTTATTTTACGTAGCATAATGTCCTTCAGGTTCATCCACATTGTTGCAAATAACAAGATTTCCCCCCCTTTTAAGGTTGAATAGTATTCCATTGTGTATATATATCACATTTTAAAAATCCATTTATCTGATGATTGACACCTAGTTGCTTCTATATCTTAGCTATTTTGAATACTGCTATAGTGAACATGGGAGTGGAAATATCTCCTTCGCATACTGATTTCAATTCCTTTGGATATGTACCCAGAAATGGGATTACGGATCACATGATCATTCTATTTTTAGTTTTCTGAGAAAATTCCAAACTATTTTCCATAATGGCTGTATTTTACATTTCCAACAACAGTGCCCAAAGTTCCCTTTTCTCCACGCCCTTGAAAGTACTTGTTAACTTTTTAGCTATGACAGTTGTTCAAATTCTTTTTTGATGTCTATTGCAGTTTTGAAGAGTACTGTTTAGATATTTTGTAGAATGATTTTCAATTGGAATTTTTGTTTTGTTTTGTTTCGAGACAGGGTTTCACTCTTTGCCTAGGCTGGAATACAGTGGTGTGGTCATAGCTCACTGCAGCCTCAAACTCCTGAGCTCAAGCAGTTCTCCACCTCAGCCTCTCAAATAGCTGGAACTACAAGAGCATGCCACTGTGCCCAGGTAATTTTTTTATTGTTTTGTAGAGACAGGGTCTTGCTATGTTGTCCAGGCTGGTCTTTAACTCCTGGGCTCACGTGATACTCCTGACTCAGCCTCCCAAAGTGTTGGGATAACAGGTGTGAGCCACCCTATCTGGCTTAATTGGAAGTTGTTTGATTTTTGTTCATAATTACCCTGGGGTTATTTGTTTTGGGAGGAAGATCATAGAGGTAAAGCACCATTTTAATCAATTCATCTCAAGGTTACATATTATCAACATAATTATTACCATTGGTATTGACCTTTATCACCTGGCTGTGGTAGTTTTTGCCAGGTTTCTAAAATAGTTTTTTAATTTGAAAGGAAGTAACTATCTGCATTCCACACAGTGAAGAGTTGTGCTCCATCTCCTGGATTGTGGAGTATCTATATAAATAATTTGGAGCTTTTCTCTGTTCTTATTTATTTATTTATTTATTCAAGCATTTATATTAAATCACTCATGTCAGTAGGATATTTATTTTAGAGTTTGGGCTATAATCCAATATTACTTAATTCTGTTGCTCAAATTATTCATATGCACTGCACCTGTTTTTATCTGAGAAATGATTAATTAAGGCATGAATCAGATTTTCTTCTTTGCCTTGTTCCAGAAAGCTTAGAGCCACATCTGTGGCCTTGCAAAAACTGCTCAGAAATTGATGCAGTTTTACATTATTCTGATGTCTGATTCTGGTCTATTGGTAGCGTTGTTCTTCTTTTTTCTTTTCACTTTCTTCTATTTCATATTATCTTGCTGTGTTTTATAAATTTAAGCCACTTTAAATTTTTTTGGAGAGAAGGCCAGAAGTAGCTATCTGTCTTTATTTATCTTCCTTTTATTCCAACAATCATCCATGTCTCTTCTGTCTCTCACTGCATATGAATTGACTACTGCCAATGCTCCATCTGGGCTCCTGAAGCCAGGGCCCTGCTTTGGGGGGCTGCTGGACATTGCCTTGCCGTGAAGTGCTGTACAGAGCTGTGCCAGGTGTTGGACAGCTGCCTGGCCAGGCTTCACATCAAGCTGGTTTCTCACTGGCAGAGCCAGAGTAGCTAGAGTGAGATTTCACTTTCAATGGGCTCCTTTGGGCTCATTGTCTTTCTTTGCGCTTTTAACAGATTGTCTAACTAACTGCACTGGCAGAAAAGGTGGCCATTGTGAAGTATGTAACAATTGTTAATGCCATGAAGAATTTTGTAGAACACGGTGATCTTGGATTACCTGCCTGCTTTGGTGCTGTTTCAAGCTTTAGTTCTAATTCAACAGAAACCTGTATTCCTAGTTCATTTCAAAGAGTCTAAGTTTCTTTTTACTGAGAAGAGTCTAGTGGTACCTTCCTCCACATGTTATGGCTGGGATGGAATAAGATAAAGTTAGCAAAGTTTTCAACATAGGGCCAGCACATAGCTTTAAAAATGGTAGCTGTTATGGTCATCATAGTGAACCAATTTACATCATTATCCAAAGTTTAACTTTTTGTTTCTGCTCTGTGCTTTGTTTTGTAATTGGAAGTGCAGTAGAGAGCAAGTGGGCTGAAGTCATGGCTGGAATGATCTTGGCTACTAAGCTTGTAGAAAAGAGTCTCAGCTTAGAAGCTTGGAGTTAGAGAGTTGTGAATTCAAATACCACCTTTATCATTTAGTAGCTGTATTATTTAGGGCTAAGTACTTAACCTCTCTTAGGTTCAGTTTCTCCATCCTTAAAATGGTGATAATGAAGCTACCTCAGAGAGATGTCATGAGGTGAAAGTGAGAGGTGACAATGTGCTAGCAGCCCTCACTCTCAGTGCCTCCTCAACCTTGGTGTCCACTCTGGGAGCACTTGAGGAGCTCTTCAGCTCGCCACTGCACTGTGGGAGTCCCTCTCTGGGCTGGCCAAGGCCAGAGCCGGCTCCTTTTGCTTTCAGGGAGGTGTGGAGGGAGCCGCATGGGCGGGGACTGGGGCTGCACGTAGTGCTCACAGGCCAGCGCGAGTTCCCATGGGCAGAGGCGCGGCCTTGGCGGGCCCCTTACTCAGAACAGCTGGCCAATGCCGCTGGCCCGGGACAGTGTGGGGCTTAACACCTGGGCCAGCAGCTGCAGAGTGTGCCAGGTCCCCCAGCAGTGCCGGCCAGCCAGCACTGTGCTTGAATTCTTGCCAGGCCTCAGCTGCTTCCCCGCGGGCAGGGCTCAGGACCTGCAGCCCACCATGCCCAAGCCTCCCCGCAGCCGTGGGCTCCTGCAGGGTGAGCCTCCCTGGTAAGCCCCGCCCCCTGTGCAGTGGCGCCAGGTCCCATCCACCGCGCAAGGGCTGAGGAGTGCCTGTGGTGGCTCAGGACTGGCGGGCAGCTCAGCCTGCAGCCCCTGTGTGGGATCCACTAGGTGAAGCCAGCTGGGCTTCTCAGTCTAGCAGGGACTTGGAGAACCTTTATGTCTAGCTAAGGGATTGTAAATACACCAATCAGCACCCTGTGTCTAGCTCAAGGTTTGTAAATTACACCAATCAGTACTCTGTATCTAGCTAACCTAGTGGTGACTTGGTGAACTTTTCTGTCTAGCACTGTGTCTATGCTAAAGGATTGTAAATGCACCAGTCAGCACTCTGTCAAAATGGACCAATCAGCTCTCTGTAAAATAGACCAATCAACTCTCTGTAAAATGGACCAATCATCAGGATGTGGGTGGGGTCAGATAAGGGAATAAAAGCAGACTGCCCAAGCCAGCCAGCGGCAAGTGTGTGGCGTCCCCTTCTGCACGGTGGAAGCCTTGTTGTATGGCCCTTTGCAATAAATCTTTCTGCTGCTCACTCCTTGAGTCCACGTGGCCTTTATGAGCAGTAACACTCACTGGGAAGGTCTGCAGCTTCACTCTTGAGGCCAGTGAGACCACAAAACCACCAGGAGGAATGAACAACTCTGGATGGGAGGAACAAACAACTCCAGACGCGCCTTCTTGAGAGGTGTAACATCACTGGGAAGGTCTGCAGCTTCACTCCTGAAGCCAGTGAGACCACGAACCCACCAGAAGGAAGAAACTCTGAACACGTCCGAACATCAGAAGGAACAAACTCCAGACACACCATCTTTAAGAACTGTAATAATCACCGTGAGGGTCCGTGGCTTCATTCCTGAAGACAGTGAGACCAAAAACCACCCAATTCCAGACACAAAAGGAGAGTGGTGTGTGGCACACTGCTGTCAATAAATTACAGCTTGCAAAGACAGTTGCATTATTTAAATGTTAGTGACTATCAAGGAGATAGAAGAGAGAAAAATATTATTCTATTTAAATTTAGTAAGTTCTCATTTTGCAGGTGAAAATTTACAACTCAGAGTAATTTACTCAGTTTTTTTTTGTTGTGTGTGTGTGTGTGTGTGTTGTATCACAGAGGTTGTGACTGAGACATGGATATGAGGGGTAGTGGAAAGATGTATGTTTTTCTGAAGTGGAAGCCCCTGTGGAAGGCAGACAAGGAAGAAAAACTCAGTGGTGGAGAAGAAATGTCTGATGTGCATGGCCATTCCTCTAAAGGTGGTTGCATAAACATTTGTGTTTGTGGTGACTATGGTTCTTGACCTTGTTTTGGGCCCAGAGTCGTTTTTGCTAGACTTATAAATATTTAGACAGAGTAAGCATGAGGGAAAGAGTGTGACCTGAGGTGAGGCTCAAAGAGGGCCTTGAGGTGGGTCACCCAGAATACTGAAGGTGAAGGTCATTTATCTGGGCCAATGAAGGGTTTTAAGTACGGGTGGGTGTTTATAATTTAGCCATTATTCTGTGTCCGGGAGAATGATCTGACTCTGGAAGTGGGGAGATTGTGGTAGCATCTTTTGTCCTAGAGTTCACACCCATCTCTCTCAGGACCTCACTTTCCTGCTTGTTCCCTGGCAGTTCCTCCTCTGGTCCTTTTACTGAGTGACAAAATATTTCACTTGTGAGTGTTTACAACCCTGAGGAAATATTTTTACCAGAAGAAGAAGTCCTACCACAGCTGGAAAGACTTTTAGAGTTTTGTTCACAGTTTCTGAGGGTCATGAATCTGGTGGCAAGGCTGCAGTCTTTAAAGCTTTGCTGAAGTTGGCCTGTCTGCTTCTAAAAAGGCTCCCTCACATTCCTGTTGTCAGGAGATCTTAGCTCCTCAGCATGTCAGCCTCTGCACATGGCTTCTCACAACGTGGCAGCAGGCTCCCCACAACCTGCCTTCACTGCTGTAGCACAAGCAACTGAGAAAGAGGTGATGGGAGATTTTAAAAGATATTTTCTCGGTTTTTTTTTTTTTTTTTTTTACAGAGTTTTGTTCTGTTGCCCAGGCTGGAATGCACCATCTGGGCTCACTGCAGCCTCTGCCTCCCAGGTTCAAGCAATTCTCCTGCCTCAGCCTCCCAAGTATCCAGGACTACAGGCATGCACTGCCATGCCTGGCTAATTTTTGTATTTTTAGTAGAGACGGGGTTTCACCATGTAGGCCAGGATGGTCTTGATCTCCTGGATCTTGTGATCCACCCCCAACAGCCTCCCAAAGTGCTGGGATTACAGGCGTGAGCCACCGTGCCTGGACTTTCTCTATTTTTTCCTATGTGTTCACCAACTTTTTGCAGAGAGGTTTGGAAATGCTTCTCCCTGCATCCTAAAGCCCAAAAGAAGGAGACTGATATTAGCAGGCTGATATAGCAGTAGCTCTAGCTATTTTTCTATTATAACATTGGGGATTGCAAATCAGTCACACAATGGGTGAGGGGCTTGACGTACCAGTAGTCACTAGGCAATCCTCATCCTAAGCCAACAGTGTCTTGTAAGGCATAGGTTCAGTCAGTAATTTAAAGCAAGTTTTTGAAGTTTTGTTTTATGAATAAGGAATTCTCATCTAAGTCTCTGTCTTCCACTGGGGATTTTGGTTATACTACCAATGATGGTTAATACTGAGTGTCAACTTGATTGGATTGAAGGATGCAAAGTATTGATCCTGTGTGTGTCTGTGAAGGTGTTGCCAAAGGAGATTAACATTTGAGTCAGTGAGCTGGGAAAGGCAGACCCACCCTTAATTTGGGTGGGCACCATTTAGTCAACTGCCAGCATGGTTAGAATATAAAGCAGGCAGAAAAATGTGAAAACGCTAGACTGGCTTAGCCTCCCAGCCTACATCTTTCTCCTGTGCTGGATGCTTCCTGCCCTTGAACATCAGACTCCAAGTTTTTCAGCTTTGGGACTGGCTTCCTTGTCCTCAGCTTGCAGATGGCCTATTGTAAGACCTTGTGATTGCATGAGTTATACTACTTAATAAACTCCCATATATAATATATATATATATCCCATATATAAACTCATATATATGTGTGTGTGTATTATGTCCCTCCAATTAGTTATGTCCCTCTAGAGAACCCTAATACAGATTTTGGTACCAGAAGTGGTTCTAGAGGAACAGAATATTTAGGATGGAGTTCTTTCATTGGCTTTGGGGTTTCTGGAGTTGGCTGCTTAATGTAACTGACCCCAAAATCTTAAGGATTCTACTTCTAATATTATGGAGAGCACTGATAGTCCTTGACATGAACTGTTGAGAGAGTTATGCAAAATAAATGCATTTGACACTCCGGATTCACTGCTTATGAGAGGCAAGGAGTTTAGTGACTCCATACATAATAACGTTGGCCAAGTTGGAGAACCTAGAAACGTGATGAAGTTGGTTGGTTGCTCCTAAGTTCACTGGACAAAGTGATAAAAGAAAATGATGAACTCAGGGATTGTAACTCCTGACATCAGAAGCAGATCCTGAGCCTCGAATCTGCTAAGATTTCCCTAAGCAGGAGTCTTATCTCCTGTAGAGAAAGAGCTGAAATTGTAGAAAAACAGGCACAAGCTCTCATCAGGTGAGTGGTTGACCTGCAACGAAAGAAGCATGCACAGCCTCGCCAGGTGTCTACTGTTAAAGTGGTGGTATTGATTGGAAAAGAATGGGACCCTGCAACTTGGAATGGGAATGTGTGGGAGGACCCTGATGAAGCTGGGACACTGAGTTTGTAAATTCTGATGAACTTTTTTTTTTTTTTTTTTTTTTTGCCAGAAGAAACAGTTTCCCCATCCCCAGTAGTGGTAATATCCCCTCAGTGACCCACGTTGCCATCAGCCTTTCCACCTTTGTCCCTGCGCTGCCTGAGGCAACAGTGATGGCCTCCCCTGAGGCAGTTGCCAGGCAAGTTAATGTTGGTTCTCCTCAAGAGACACCACCAGTACCCCTGTTTGCTTCTAGAACTATAACTAGACTAAAGTCCTGGCAGGCCCTTAGAGGTAAGGTTCACAGTGTGACCCATGAGGAGATGTGCTACACTTGAAAAGAACTGCTTGATTTTTCTATTTCAATAAGCAGAAATCTGGGTAACAGGCGTAGAAATGGGTATTAAAGGTGTGGGATAATGGTGGAAGGAACCTGAAGTTGAATCAGGCTGAATTTATTGATTTGAGCTCACGAAGTAGGGACTCTGCATTTAATGTTGCAGCTTGAGGAGTTAAAGGTTGTAATTTGTTTGGTTAGCTGAAATATGGATTGAAAGATGGCCCACTGTGAGCTAGCTGGAAATACCTGCTCTCCCTTGGTTTAATATAGAGGAAGGAACCCAAAGGCTTAGGGAGAGTGGGATGGTGGAGTGGCTTAGTCACTTTAGAACTACTCATCCCAGCTGGGAGGGTGAAGAAGATATACTCTGACCAGTGTTTTGTGAAGTAGATTTGTAAGGGCAGCACCTGCATTTTTGAAGAGCTCTGTAATTGTTCTTCACTGTATGTCAGATCTAACAGTGGGAACCACAGTCATTCAACTATAAAATTTAAATACAATGGGAATAATTGGATCCCAAGGTGGCAACGGCCAAGTGGCAGCACTCAACTGTCAAAGGCAAGGTGGGCATTACTACTGTAATGGACACCAGAGGCAAAGCAGCAATCAAAATAGTCTGACTCATGTAGAGCTCTGGCATTGGCTAATCACAGTGTTCCTAGAAGTGAAATTGATAGGAGGCATGTTGCATTCCTACTTATATAAGCAGAAAACTTCCAAGTCAAATAGACAAAAGACTAATTTGAATTATAAAAACAGAGAATTACAGCCCCTCCATCAATTTCCAGACTTGAGACAGTTTATAGACTCAGAACCCCTTGAAAGAAGGGGAGGTCAGGTCCCCTCAAGGAAGGATCACACTCTACTACTGACAATTTATGCTATTAATCTCTTTTACAGCCTTCCCCAAGGAGACCTCTGGCCTTTTACCAGGGTAACCGTGCAATGGAGAAAGGGAAATGATCTGATATTTGGGAGACTACTGGATACGGGCTCTGAGCTGACATTGATTCCAGAGGACCCAAAACATCATTGTGGTCCTCCAGTTAAAGTTGGGGCTTATGGAGGTCAGGCAATTAATGGAGTTTTAGCTCAGGTCCTACCTACAGTTGATCCCCAGACTCATCCTCTGGTCATTTCTCCAATGCCAGAATGTATAGTTGGCATAGACATACTTAGCAGCTGGCAGAACCCCCACATTGGCTCCTTGACTGATAGGGTGAGGGCTACTGTGGTGGGAAAGGCCAAATGGAAACTATTAGAGATGCTTCTACCTAGCAAAATCATAAATCAAAATCAGTATCACATCCCTGGAGGGATTGCAGAGATTAGTGCCACCATCAAGGACTTGAAAGACACAGGGGTGGTGATTCCCACCACATCCCCATTCAACTCTCCTATTTAGCCTGTGCAGATGGCAGATGGATCTTGGAGAATGATGGTGGATTATCATAAGCTTAACCAAGTGGTGACTACAATTGCAGCTGCTGTACCAGATGTGGTTTCATTGCTTAAGCAAATTAACACATCTCCTGGTACCTGGTATGCAGCCATTGACTTGGCCGATGCCTTTTTCTGCATTCCTGTCCATGAGGCCCACCAGAAGCAATTTGTCTTCAGCTGGCAAGGGCAGCAATATACCTTTACTGTCCTACCTCAGAGGTTTGAGAGACAGCTCTTGGCCTGTCACTGGGCTTTGGTGGAAACTGAACGTTTGACTGTGGTTCGTCAAGTCACTGTGTGACCTGAATTGCCTATCATGAACTGCGTGCTTTCTGACCCATCTAGCGATAAAATGGGTCATGCATAGGAGCATTCCATCATCAACTGCAAGTGGTATATAAGTGATTGGGCTTGAGCAGGTGCTATAGGCACAAGTGAGTTACATGAGGAAGTGGCTCAAATGCCCATTGTCTCCATGCCTGCCACCCTGCCTTCTCTCCCTGAGCCTGCACCAGTGACCTCACGGGGAGTTCCCTATGATCAGTTGATAGAGGAAGAGAGACTAGGGCCTGGTTCACAGATGGTTCTGCACGATATTCAGGCACCACCCTAAATTGGATAGCTACAGCACTGTATTCTCTTTCTTGGACATCCCTGAAGGACAGTGGTGAAGGGAAATCTTCGCAGTGGGCAGAACTTCGAGCACTGCACCTAGTTGTGCACTTTGCATGGAAGGAGAAATGGCCAGATATGTGATTATATACTGATTCATGAGCTGTAGCCAATGGTTTGGCTGGGTGATCAGGGACTTGGCAGAAGCATGATTGGAAAATTGGTGACAAACAAATTTGGGGAAGAGGTATGTGGGTGGACCTCTCTGGTCAAAAACTGTGAAGATATTTGTATCCCATGTGTGTGCTCACCAATGAGTGACCTCAGCAGAGGAAGATTTTAATAATCAAGTGGATAGGATGACCCATTCTGTGGATACCGTTCAGCCTCTTTCCCCAGCCACCACTGTCATCGCCCAATGGGCGCATGAACAAATTGACCATGGTGGCAGGGATGGAGGTTACGCATAGGCTCAGCAACATGGACTTCCACTCACCAAGGCTGACCTAGCTACAGCCACTGCTGAGTACCCAATTTGTCAACAGCAGAGATCAACAGTGAGCCTTTGATATGGCACCGTTCCTTGGGGTGATCAGCAAACTACCTAGTGGCAAGTTGATTATATTGGTCCTCTTCCATCATGGAACGTGCAGAGGTTTGTCCTCACTGAAATAGACACTTACTCCAGATATGAGTTGCTTATCCTGCATGCAGTGCTTCTGCCAAGATTACCGTTTGTGGACTCATGGAATGCGTTATCTACCATCACGGTATTCCACACAGCATTGCCTCTGACCAAGGCACTCACTTTATTGCTCAACAAGGGCAGCAGTGGGCTCATGCTCTTGGAATTTTCTGGTCTTACCATGTTCCCCATCATCCTGAAGCAGCTGGCTTGATAGAACAGTAGAATGGCTTTTTGAAGTGATGATTACAATGCCAACTAGGCAATAGTTTGCAGGGCTGGGGCAGAGTTCTCCAGAAGGCCATGTATGCTCTGAATCAGCATCCAATATGTGGTACTGTTTCTCCCACAACCAGGATTCACAGGTCCAGGAATCAAAATGTGGAAGTGGAAGTGGCACCACTCACCATCGCCCCTAGTGATCCACCAGCAAAATTTTTGCATCCTGTTGTTCCCTTGACATTATGTTCTGCTGGCCTAGAGGTCTTAGTTTCAGAGGAAGGAACACTGCCACCAGGAGACACAACAACGATTCCATTACACTGGAAGTTAAGATTGCCACCCAGACACTGGGCTTCTCCTGCCTTTAAGTCAACAGACTAGGAAGAGACTTACAGTGCTGGGTGGAGAGATTGACCCAGACTATCAAGATGAAATCAGTCTACTATGCCACAGTGGAGGTTAAGGAAGAGTATGTGTGAAATACAGGATATCCATTAGGGCATCTCTTAGTATTACCATGCCCTGTGATTAAGGTCAACGGGAAACTGCAACAGCCCAATCCAGGCAGGATGACAAATGGCCCAGACCCTTCAGGAATGAAGGTTTGGGTCACTCCACCAAGAAAAAACCCACAACTACTGAGGTGCTTGGTGAAGGCAAAGGGAGTACAGAATTGGTAGTAGAAGGAGGTAGTCATCAATACCAGCTGTGACCATGTGGCCAGTTGCAGAAATGAGGACTGTAATTGTTATGTGTATTTCCCCTTTCTTTTGTTAAAAACATGTTTGTGCATGTATACACTTGTACTAAGAAAATATCTTCATTTTATTTCCTTTTGCCTTTATCATGCGATGTAAGATTTATTGACTTCACATCAGCATTTAAGTATGGTGAACTTTATGTAATAGCATTTGGGTTGGGGATTGGTGCATTTCTGGTTGTACAAAGGATAGTTGTATTATATTAGGCATAATTATATACTATCTTTATTTGAAGATCATGTATGATCTCAGGAGATGTGTATGGGTTCAAGCTGACAAGGGGTGGACTTGTGATAGTTAATACTGACTGTCAACTTGATTGGATTGAAGGATTCAAAGTATTGATCCTGGGTGTGTCTGTGAGAGTGTTGCCAAGGGAGATTAACATTTGAGTAAGTAGGCTGGGAAAGGCAGACCCACCCTTAATCTGGTTGGGCACCATTTAATCAGATGCCAACATGGCCAGGATGTAAAGCAGGCAGAAAAATGTAAAAAGCCTAGACTGGCTTAGCCTCCTAGCTTACATCTTTCTACCATGCTGGATGATTCCTGCCCTCAAACATTGGACTCCAAGTTCTTCAGCATTGGGACTTGGGCTGGCTTCCTTGCCCCTCAGCTTGCAGATGGTGTATTGTGGGACCTTGTGATTGTGTAAGTTAATACTACTTAATAAACTCTCCTTTATATAACCTATCTATCTTACTAGTTTTGTTCCTCTAGAGAGCCCTGACTAATACACTACCGTACTTAGTATTAAGTTCTGATGCTCCAATGTGCTCTTCAGGCCTATGCATTAGCCATTCTCTTTGGAAAGCTCCTTTCCAGAATTCCACACGACTCTTAGCTTTACCTCATTACAGAAGCCTTTCCTGACCAATACACTGAAGGTAAAACATGACTCTTGTCTCCCACTAAAGTGTAAATGCCATGAAAACAGGGACTTCATTGGGTTTGTATACAGCTCTATGCCAAAGGCCTTGCAGAGAAACTGGTATATAGTGTATAATCAATAAATATTTTTTAAAATAAATGAAATTTTGATGTTGTATGTAGCAAGGTTGTATAAACTTGAAAAGGGAGAAAGGAGGAAGCAACAAAATTAACATGGTTAACAAGCATTATGCTCTATGCAGTCTACTAGGTACTGTTAATATATTATCCTACTTAATCTTCATATACCTATAAGGCCAAGATCAAAGTCATACTGCTAATTAGTGACAAAGATAGATTTCAAGGTCTGACTATACTGAATTTATATATCAAATAATTTTAAGTACAGAATGACCACTGACTAAAGGAAGAAGACAAATTCTATTATAAGTAAATACCCATTATATATCTGTGTTTTTGTTCATATTTTGTGGTCTATGATAGTCAACTGTAGACATAATCTTTTTTAGTTTTTGACATTTAACTATCAACAAATAGAATCCTGAAAATGTAGTTAGTGCGTGGAGTCCATGCTGGGACAACTCTTTTTGTTTTTTTTAGGACCAATTATGAGAACCACAGGCAGCCCATTGGGGCTGAAAACTTCTTTTGATCAAGCAAATTACTTCTGCCTTGAATTTGTTTTCTTTGTAATAAATGAGGGAATGGATTAGGTATCCCATCTTCTAAATAGCCATCAAAAATCTTGATAGGATTCTCATTTTTCTCTGAGCATTAAGACTTTAAAAGTGCAAGTGCTTAAATGTTTGGAGTCTGTGGTAATATACTGTCTTTGAAAAGATATCAAAATGTGTTGTCAGAGGGCTCTAAAAATCACTGGTGAACAAATAATCCTTTAAGGCTGTCAAGGCCTAAGGGGACTTTTATTCAGCCTAGGGAGTTATCTTATTGACAAGGGGCTTACTAAACACTGAATAGAAGAAAACCCATTTACAAGAAATGGGCCAGTTGGTGCATCAAATCAATGGTTAATCTCAACCTGGCAGAGAAACACAGGAATTGTGTTACCTTACGAGAATGCACATGGGTCATACATTTTCTTTCTCATTTCTTCCAATCACAAACCAATTCTTCTTTCTGGGCAGTGTACTGAAGAGTCTGACCATGGATGTGTGAAGAGAAATTGAGAAATAGCGTGTAGAAAATTTAGATTATATATCTACTTAGAGAAATACTTAAATGTAGCACATTGTAATCAAGCCTTCTGTAGTGTTCTAGTCATGTGAATATAGATTAGTTTTCTTCAGGCAAAATTATGCAAACTTTGACTCTATGTGTATTATTTTCAGCAATTTGACAGAATATTGTTGAATTTAAAATTGAAAACATTTTATAAAAAATGAGAATATGATAGTTATTCAATCAGAAATATAATTGAATCTTTGGAAAGGGCAACACAAATCTTAAAGCATTATTCCATTAATAGACATCTTTCTAGGGAGAAACCTTGGTCTGGAGTGGAGAGAACATGCATAGGAAAGAGGAATCATGAGTTCCAGCCCTGGTTTTCTCATCTTCTGATGGTTTGCCCTGGGTTAGCTTACTTTATTTTCCGGGACTCAATCTCCTCATCTGTGAATGAAGATTTCCATCAGTTCCATAGTTTTTAGGTTTTGGAACTTTCTTCAAAATATTTATGAAAATAGTACATCCAAGATTAAAATATAAAGCAAATAAAATTAGTCCTGCTTTGGATGGGAGTTGGGCAGGATGGTAATGGGCAGTTACATTTCCCTAGTCCTTGCTCAAGCTCCCAAGGCCCATAAGTGATTACAACAAAACACGATAAAAATATTTTATTTTTGTTAGTCTCTAAGGTTCTGTCCAGATCTAATGCTTTGAGATTCTGTGCTTTTAAATAATAACAAGCTGTCTTTGGATCAGATTTCCTTTTTGAATTACATAAAATTGTTCATTTACTCAACTGATATTCATCGAGCTTCTGCTCTGTACCAGGCATTGTTTAGGTGTTAGAGACAGATAATTGAACAAACAAATATTCTTCCAATCATGGAACTTACATTTAAAAATGACAAAAAAATAAATAAATGTGTCATTTACAAAAGTGATAACAAAAGTACTAAAAGATGATAAAAGTACTACAAAGAAAAATAGGCCAGGCGTGGTGGCTCATGCCTGTAATCCCAGCACTTTGGGAAGCTGAGGCAGGCGGATCATGAGGTCAGGAGATCGAGACCATCCTGGCTAACACTGTGAAACCCCGTCTCTACTAAAAATACACAAATTTAGCCAGTCTTGGTGGCGGGTGCCTGTAGTCCCAGTTACTTGAGAGGCTGAGGCAGGAGAATGGCATGAACCCGGGAGGTGGAGCTTGCAGTGAACCAAGATCACACCACTGCACTCCAGCCTGAGCAACAGAGTGAGACTCTGTCTCCAAAAACTCTGTCTCCAAAAAAAAAGAAAGAAAAAAAAAGAAAAATAAACATGGTTACGGGTATGGGGCTTCTGGGGAATATATTGTTATTTTATATAAGGTAGCTAGGAAAGTCATCACTTAAGAGGAAACAGGGAATATAGAGACCCTGTGGTAAAGGCCTGCTTGGTATGTCCATAAACTAGCAGAGAAGCCAAGGTGACTCAGATAGACTGGGCAAAGAGGAGTGTTAGCAGACAATACTACAGAGATCTCTAACAGTCGGAGAATAAAGAGAGGGTACGACTCACGCAGAACTTGTAGGTCATTGTAAATGTTTTAGATTTTACTTCAAATGAGGTGGGAGATCATTGAGGGGGTGGTTATAATGTAATACATTATAAAATGGATTTTTCTGTCTGTTGCGTTGAGGATAGTTTTTAAGAAGGCGAATATGGGAAAAGGGAGATCAACTTGAAGGTTAATGAGACAACCTGGGTAAGATGTGTGATAGCTTGAACTAAGGTAATGATAGGTGTAATGTTGACAAGTTGTTGGTTTCTGGATTTATTTTGAAGACAGAGCCAACAGGATTTATTGATGAATTAGATGTACAGTGTGTGAGAAAGAGAGGAATCAAGAATGATTTCAAGTCTTTCAGATGGGCAGTTGGAATGGTGGCGTTGACATTTGGTGACTTGGAAAATACTCCCACAGGAGAAAATTTTAAAGTTAGATAATCCAGAGCTATGCTTTGAACATATGCTTATTAAATATCCAGGTGAATATTGAGTAGGTAGTTGAAAATATGATCTCGAGTTTAGGTGATAACTCTAGGTTGATTGTTAATTTGGAACGAATCAGTATATAGATTGTATTTAAAGCTAACACCCAGGGTGAGTATAGCTTATGAAAATATTAATAAGGGGCAAAATGCCGAGCATTTCAATATTAAGAAAGAGGGCATATAGAAAAGAAACCAATGAAGGAGACTAGAAGTTATGGTTTGTGATATAGAAGTAGAATCAACAAAAAGAGTATGGAAGCTAACTGAAGAAAAGATTTTGAAGAGGAGTAGGTGATGAACTGGGTTATATACTATGGATATGTCAAGAAAGAGGAGATCTGAGAAGGAGGACCTTGACAAGGTTGTTTAAGTGAAGTAATTGTGACTAAAGTCTAACTGGATTGCATTCAACAGAAAAAAAAAAAAAAAGAATCAAAGAGCACAATACACTTTTTGATGAGTTTAGCCATAAAGATGAACAGAGTGAAAGTGATGAATGGTAACATGAAGTTATTTATAAGATGAAGTATGTTACTACACGTCTGTGTGCCAATGGGGCATGGCCCAGAAGAGAAGGGGAAAACTGACAATGCCTTAAAGAGAGGAGAATTCCTGGAATGATGCTCTTGAGAAGGTGGAGGATTATGGGATCTAGGGTATGAGTGGAGCTCATTTAAAGATAAACAGAGAGAAAGTGACTATTTTGGTACAGATGCATGTTGCTGTGTAGGCATGGTGATGGAAGCTTGTGATAGTTGTTTTCTAATTGCTTCAGCTATCTCAGTGAAATGGAAGCCAGATCATTGTCTGGAGGTGGAGGTGTTAAAGGTTGAGGAAAGTGGAGAAGCTATGAAATACAAGGAAAGCCAAAGAATATTCTAGAAAAATATACTATCATTTCTTGGCAGCATGAAGAACCTTTTAAGGTTAATCATTTTGAGTTTAATGTAAGACTAGCCAGCATGAGTGTGTGCTTTTTCCCAGCCACTTGTATCTGCATGAATTCAGCTGCAGAGGAAGTATGGGACTGGGTTTAATCAGGGTGGGCAAGATAATTGAGGATGTGATTACAAAGATGGACCATAGAATCTAAGCTGCATGAAGGAGGTTAGAACATAATGGGAATAGTAAACTATGAAAAAACCAAAAGTCAGTAAGTCCTAGTGGGTAAACGAAATACTAAATATTTTATACTAGATGGAATGAAGAAACACTTGCGGAAGATGGGTGGTAGTAAGAGAGTAATGTTTAAAATTAAGATTGTGAAGGAGGTGCAGTTTAGAGCAGATCTGTATAAATGTGTGGCTTAAGTGGGGTGAAACCAACATTATTGAAAGCATAGAGATCAAGGAACTTGGATATTGAAACCACCAAGAATATGACAACAAAAGTGTTAGAGAAAATGATAATGACTATATCTTAATTACACTAAGATCACATCGTGTTTTAATTGAACATTCAAAGTACATAGAAATTAGAATAGAAGAACCAGTGTCTTTATTTTATAGGATAGTTTTCACTGGAAAAATAAACCTAAAATGGCTGCTTATAAGCTACATTTTACTGAAGAGTGACAGAGATCTTCGAATTGCTTAGGTGTAGATATTAATGTTTGGCATGCACATCCCCTCATGGTTCCCACATCTTTATGATCAACCATCATCTTTTAAACCACAAAACATTTCAGAATTCTCTCTTGAAAAAAGTAGAAAAGGTCTAATACTTATTTTAGAGGGAAGTTCTAACAAACTATTTTTGTTTGCCATTCTAAATGGTTATATTTCAAATTTACCTGATTTTTCTTATAAACTATGTGAATCATACACATGAAAATATAAACATTCATTTTTAGAATTAGACATTATAATCTGAACTGTAATGTATGTTTGTTGTTATGCCAATATTGTACTGTTTTCATTACTGTTGTTTTGTAATATGTTTTTAAATAATAAAATATGATGCCTATACCTTTATCCTTTACCAAGATTATTTTGGCTATTTGAAGTTTTCTTGTGTGTTTCCATATGATTTTTAAAATTGTTTTTTCTATTTCTATAAAAGTCAAATATCTCAAAAGATGTTAGTATAGCAGCATTTATTGCAGTACTATTCACAATTGTGGAATTGTGGAAAGAACCTAAATATTCATCACAGATGAACAAATAAAGAGAATGTGGTATGTAAATATAAGTCAATGCTATTCAATTAACCTTAAAAATTAATGAAATTCTACCATATGCAAGAACATGAATGAACATGAATAAAGACATTATGCTAAGCAAAATAAGCCAGTCACAGAAGGCAAATACTGTATAATTCCACTTATGTAAGGTTTCTGAAGTCATCAAACTCATAGAATCAGGACTAGAATGGTGGTTATCAGGGGCCGAAGAGGAAGGGAAACAGGAAATTGCTAATTGACAGGCACAAAGATTCAAAGATTCTTCCTTGTGAAAGATCAGTAAGTTCTAGATATCTGTGTTTATGGTTAACATGTGCTTACAGTTAACAAAACTATTATGCACATACAAATTTAGTGAGTAGATCTCATGTTAAGTGTTTTTACCACAATAGTATTTTAAAACAGACAATAGTGAAGTACAAATACAAATATTAACTATGAAGCATTAAAGCTATCTCTATCATCTCTACATTTTGAAATAAATTATTTGAAAACTGCAAAAAATAATATGTTAAATTGACCCCAGATAAAAGCAATAAACACATCACATCTTGTTGTCTTTCTCCCCTGCAATTAGTATCACTGTCTCACATTTATGTTGTTTCAATTAGTGTCTTATCTTTAGTTTGGAGAATGTTCTAGGTTATAGCTTTATGATTTCAAAGCATTTTCTACCTGGAAGTGATCCTAGAATTCAACTCAAATCACCTCATTTATCAGTAAGAAAACTAAAGACCGTGGAAGGAATATAATTTATTCAAGGTCATATTACTAATGGAAGTTTGCAACTAGAAAGTAAAACTCTCATGCATATCTACTGTATATCACTGCCATTCAAATATTAGTTGTAAATAAAATTTGGCAAGTTAACATCTTGACACTGGAAATGTTAATGATTCTTTACCTTTAAAGAGCTTACTCAATTGAGACAACTGTTCTGCTGTGTTACCACAGCACTGAAGAAAAATAGTTGGAGTCTGGGCGAATCTAAGCTTTGACATCTATAACAGTGGCATTTCTAAATAAAGTCTGATCACAAGCTTCTAAGTGTGCTAATATTTACTACATAGCATTACTACTATAAACATACTTAAGTAAGATTCTTTTTCCAAAATGTTTACGTTTCTGTTCTGGATGATCAAAGCATAAGTTGCATTATTGCTTCTAAAATTCACATTTAAGGCTCTTAGTGATACTATATTCAAAGATGAAGGAGTATAATATTTCCTTATAATAGAAAAGAAAAGTCTACTATAAATTTTCTTGATTAACTTTTATCCTATTTTCTACATCATATCTGGTATTAGAACTTCCTTATTTCAAAGGAATATTTCTTTTTCCTTATTACTCAGGAATATAACTGATTTTTGTTACTTTTGATAAGTAAGTAAATGAACGAACAGATGGAACTATAAAAAATTATTTACAGGACTGATAAATATGCTTGCATTTGTTATATTTTAGAGCTATGGCTATGAATAATAACTACTAATCTTTTCTTCATTTTTCTTCAGGACTGAATTTGTTAGAAAGGTTTTTGTATTCTCCTAAATTGTCACATCGTAGAGACTATATTTCACTTATGAAAAAGCTTCCCATGAGACCATTTCTCCCTTGGTAAACCTTCAAACCAGTAGGTTATATTTGCTGCAGTGAATCATCTGCCAGCATTATGAGAAAATCTTGTCCCACTGAAATTCTTGAAGACATATTCTGATTACAAAATGTTTCATAGGTATTGAAGCTTAGGAGAACTAAAATTAAGGTTAGATTGTATCTTATTAACAACTGCATGTTGATTACTTTAGTTAACGAAGGATAAACAATTATCACTATTTACATTCTTATAGTTATTAACATTTAATTACCAGAAATAAAATATTGTACACAGGAATACAAGTACCTCTGGAAAGTTTACTTTCCAAGTAGAATTGTTTCAGAGTTTAAATTTGTACTAGCTTAGGACTTTATAAGCCAATTGTTATTAATGGTGGGATGGGGCTGAGTGGTAGCCAGAAATGGAAGTGTATTTTATATTCATTTGCAGTCAGCAGAAAAATCCAAAATAATAGTGGCTTAAACAAGACATTATGTATTTCTGTCTCACACAAATGTCTGGAAGTAGATGATATAGGACCGGTGTAGTCCTCTCATAGTGTTGGAGTTGATATTGTGTTTTTTGTATATTTCCCTTCTATATCATGTCCTTTCTGCATTTCCAATATCCCCTCATGATTGAATAATATTACCCCAGTTCCAGATATCTCATCTGCATTCTAGACAACAAGAAGGGGTAAAGTGAGAAAGAAGGGGTAAAGAACATGTGTAGCTTTCTGTTGAGAATGATTCTTGATTTCTAGTAAGAATGATTTGTTAAGAACATTTTATATTATTTGGCCACTTATTCACATAGCTACCTTTAACTGCAAGGGGGTTTGTGAAAATCTTCTTTCTTCTGACTGTTTGTGGGCCTAGCTAAAATTCAGATTTTATGACTAGTTTTATGATGAGGTAGTGAGGAACAACTACTTACTGGAATAGGTTGTCTTTAACATAAAATAATAGCTTTGTGATTCATTTTTGAAAAAAAATTGTTAATGGGGTTCAGAGAGAAATCTTGTCTTAAACCTAAGCATTTAGCTTAAAAAATAAGCTTATTGGGTGTTTACAGAAAAAATACTATTTTTAATGAAATGGAAACTTCTCATATAATAGAAATGTCTTCATTATGTAAATTATTATTAATCCAAATAATTAATTTAAAGCATGATAGCAGCCAAGGGTCAAGTTTAAATTAGCCAGCATTGAAAGAAGGTTTGATATAAATAAACATGCTTAGACGTAACTCATATGGGAACTTTTCAGTAATATGCATTGCTATGGATAATTTCAATCTTTTTGAACAGTTAAATATCTTTTTTTATATTCTGTTGGACAAAATTATTATTACTTTTATTTAACAAAATATAATATTTCAAAATAGAGAAATTGAACTTTACCAAAATTAATTTTTTCTTCCAGAAAAGGACATTATCAAGAAAGTTTAAAAAAAATACCTCACAGGATGGGAGAAATATTTGCAAAGCATATGTCTGATAAGAGTCCAGTATCCAGAATATATAAAGAATTCTTCCCACTCAACAATAACAAAATAAATAACCCAATTGAAAAATGGGCCAAAGATCAGAGCTGACATTTCTCCAGAGAAGATATACAAATGGCTAATAAGCATGTGAAAACATGCTCAGCATCATTAATCATTAAATAAATGCAAACCAAACTTCAATAAGATTCCACTTCCTACCTTTAGGACAACTACAATCCAAAAAAAAAAAAAAAAAAAAAGAGAGAGAGAATAAGAAAAAAAAAATGTTGGAAAGGATGTGAAAAAATTAAAGCTCTTGTGTGTTGCTGATGAGAATGTAAAGTGGGGAACCTGTCGTGGCGAACTGTTTGGCAGGTGCTCAAAAAGTTATACATAGAATTACGGTGTGATCTGGCAAGTTTTCTCCTAGATACATACCCAAGAGAATTAAAAACAGGCGTTCAAACAAAAACATGTACACTAGTGTCCATAACAACATTATTCATCACAACCAACAGGGGGAAAGAACCAAAATGCCCATCAAAAAATGAATGGATAACTGAAATATGGTATATCCATACGATGGAATACTGTTTACTCATAAAAGGTAATAAGTACTGACTTATACTACAACATGGATAAAACTTAGAAACATTATGTAGTGAAAGAAGCCATGAAAGACCACGCATTGTATGATTCCGTTTATATAGTATCCAGAATAGGCAAATCCACAGAAGCATATTCATGGTTGCAAGGGTCTGTCGGGAGGAGGAATAGGGAGTGATTGTGTAACAAGTATGGGGTTTCTTTTTGGAATGACAGAAATGTGATAGAATTAGATACAGAGATAGTTGCAAAACATTGTGCATGTACTAAAAGTCACTGAATTGTACTCATTTAAAATGGTTAAAGTGGTAAATTTTCTGTTATGTGAATTTTGCCTCAGTAACAAAAGGTACTTCAGTAGGACTTGTTCCAAAGTGATCCTCATAGGCAAATAAATCTATTTAAGCATCTCAATCTAAGACCTTTGTCTTGAAGTGGCTTTGAAAGAAAATACCATCTGGGCACAGTGGCTTATGCCTGTAATCCCAGAACTTTGGGAGGCCAAAGCGGGTGGATCATCTGAGGTCAGGAGTTCAAAACCAGTCTGGCCAACATGGTGAAACCCCATCTCTACTAAAAAAAAAAAAAAAAAAATTAGCCAGGCACGGTGGTGGGTGCCTGTAATCGGGAGGTTGAGGCAGGAGAATCGCTTGAACCTGGGAGGCAGAGGTTGCAGTGAGCCGAGATCGTGCTGTTGCACTCCAGATTGGGTGACAAAAAAATACCAGTTATATTTTATCCTCTCTAGAAGCATGAAATAAAGAAAAATTTTAGACTGTCATTCTCCACGCATGATTATGGACCCCGGAGTACCCTCGAGATCCTTTCATGGGGTCCAAGAGGTCAAAATCATTTTTCTAATAATACTCGTATGTTCTTCTCCTGTTTCATAGTTTGACAAAGCTATGCTGTATGAAATCACTGGCACCTCATCACAAATAATGGCAGTGGTACCAAAGTGTACTAATAGTCATTGTATTATTCACTGCCATGCACTACCATTCAAAAAATTGCCAGCTTTCCTTAAAAATGTTTTTGAGAAAGCTGCAAAATTATTAGAACCTGACACATGAGTACACTTCATTTATTCTGTATGAGGATTTAGGAAGTACACATAAAGCTTTTCTGCTACTTACTAAACCATAATGGTTGTCTCAAGTAAAAGCACATTTGTGATTTACCTGGAACACCAGTTTTCTTCAAAGAATGACTGGCAGACAAACTGGTTATTCAAATTTAGGATTTTGGAGGTATTTTCTCAAAAATTAATAAAGTGAACCTGTCATTTCACAGCCAATAGTATTTATTGTCAATGATAAAATCTGAACTTTCAAGTGAAAGTTAAAATTAGAAATTTGGAAAATTTGTATCTGCCATTGTGAACTTAACAGCTTCTCAATAATTAAAGGCTTTATTGATGTGATGGGTGATGACATTGAAAAATGTGATTTTTTTTGACATTATATAGTGAAATATGTCAACTTTTGGAACATCTCTATAATACACTTACTTAACTAATGTTTTTAAATGAAGAATGTGTGATGTCAAATCATACATGGGTAAAAGATTCATTCAAAATATAAGATGGATCATTGGATTATAATAAAAGAGAGTATGAAAAGTTAATTATTAGAGTTTCAGATTCAACATTGCAATTAACCTTTAAGATACCTACTTGTTGAGTTTTGATTTAGTATCCAAAAAAAAATTTCCCCAATATCGGAAAACACTGTTAAATTATTCCTCTCGTTTCCAATTACTAGATTGTGTAGGCTAGATTTTTTTCGTGCTTTTTAATTGAAATAACATTGCAAAAGATTGAATGTAGAAGCAGATGTGGGGATGCAGTTGTTTTGTACTAAACCAAACATTAAAGAAGTTTGGAAAAATAGAAAACAAAGCTGCTCTTCTTACTAAATTTCTTCGTTGTTTTGTTTTTTCTTTTCTGTTTGTTTTTTTTTTTTTAAACATGTCATTCACATTAACATTTAATGGCTTTATTATTGTTGCTTTAAAATAAATAAGTACATGTTTTGAATATTTCTTAGTTTTAATTTCTAATGTGGCAAATACTAAATGCCATAATCTAAATGGCATAGAATGCTCTTTGGAGTTCTCCATTTTTAAGGCCTTAAAGCATCTTGAGACTAAAAGTCAGAAGACTGCTGTCTTAGACTGTATTGATAATGGCAGATAGTCTTTGTTTTAAGTTACCTTTCACAAAAGGATATCATTCTTATTTTGTTCTAGTGTAAAATTTTTGGCATATTTATACACAAGTTGTATGCATTTCAGATACAGACTGCCACATTAAACGTTTTACCTGTGAGTTTTTTATGCCAAAAGGATGGTTGAAAAAAAGTACAAAACCTAAAGATGGTCTTAACATCCTGAATTCAGTAATTTTGCCAGATATTCCAGATCTTATCTCTATTATGGAGCAAGATCATCAGAAATTTATGTATTTGGAGAACACTCTTCAATAGAATTGTCTTTACCAAGTTAATACTTGGATGCCATAGTCTCAGATGTACTAAAAACTGCCATACAATCCCTTCCTGTATATCTATCACAGCCTTTCCTTAGAAATGCTCTTGAAGAAATTAACCTTTCCCATATTCAGTGATCTCCATATGAAGACAAAATTTCATCTCAGTTTAAGTGTCAGGAAAAGTTATTCTATGGAAGCATAGGTATGTTCTTTTTTTCTTCATGACCTAAAATTTGTATTGTTTTTTGTAAATTAAATGAATTTTATTATAGCAATGACAATCAAGTTTTTGAATTTTTCTGGTATAAGCCAAAATAATGAGTGATTTATCATAAAAACTTTTTATAATTATCATCAACAATTATTGAGTTTCCCCTTTAATACTGTTGAAGGTAAAGAATTGTAAACAATGTTATTTTGTTTTATTTTTTCAACTTTTATTTTATGCTCGGGGGTACATGTGCAGGTTTGTTACGTGGGTAAATCCCTTGTTACTGAGGTTTGGTGTACAATGACTTCATCACTCAGGTAGTGAGTTTAGTACCTGAGAGGTAGTTTTTTGACCCTCCTCTCCTTCCATCCTTCCCCCTCAAGTAGGCCCTGGTGTCTATTTTTCCCATCTTTGTGTCCATGTATACTCAATGTTTGGCTCCCACTTATAAGTTAGAACATGTAATATTTGGTTTTCCATTCCTGGGTTAATTTGCTTAGGATAAGGGCCTCCAGCTGTATCCATATTGCTGCAAAGAACATGATTTCATTTTTTATGGCTGCATGGCATTCCATGGTGTTTATGTACTGAAGTTTTTTTTAAGTCCAGTCCACTGTTGACTGGCACCTAGGTTGGCTTTTTGCCTTTGCTATTGTGAATAGTGTTGTAATGAACACACAAGTGCAGGTGCCTTTGTGGTAGAATGATTTATATTTCTTTGGGTATATACCTAGTAATGGAATTGCTGAGTCAAATGGTAGTTGTTTTAAGTTCTTTGAGAAATCTGTAAGGTGCTTTCCCCAGTGGCTGAACTAATTTACATTCCCACCACCAGTGTATGAGCATTCCTTTTCTCCACAATCTTGCCAATATCTGTCTCTTTTTGACTTTTTAGTAATAGATGTTTTGACTGATATGAGATGGTATCTCATTTTGGTTTTGCTTTGCATTTGTCTAATAATTAGTGATGAGCATTTTTTTCATATGCTTATTGGTCACATGAATGGCTTCTTTTGAGAAGTGTCTGTTCCACTACGTTGCACATTTTTTAATGGGATTGTTTGTTTTTTGCATGTTGATTTAAGTACCTTGTAGATTCTGAATATTTGACGATTGTTGGATGCATAGTTTGCAAATATTTTCTACCATTCTGTAGGTTCTCTGTTTACTCCGTTAATGTTTTTTTTGTTTTGTTTTGTTTTGTTTTTCTCTGCAGAAGATCTCTAGTTTAATTAAGTGTCACTCTTCTATTTTTCTTTTGGTTGCCATTGCCTTTGGGGACTTCATCATGGAATCTTTGCCAAAGCCTCTGTACAGAATGATATTTTCTAGGTTTTTTTCCTAGTGTTTTTATAGTTTTATGTTTTTTTTTTTTTTTTTTTTTGAGACGGAGTCTCGCTCTGTCGCCCAGGCTGGAGTGCAGTGGCCGGATCTCAGCTCACTGCAAGCTCCGCCTCCCGGGTTCCCGCCATTCTCCTGCCTCAGCCTCCCGAGTAGCTGGGACTACAGGCGCCGCCACCTCGCCCGGCTAATTTTTTGTGTTTTTTTTTTAGTAGAGACGGGGTTTCGCCGTGTTAGCCAGGATGGTCTCGATCTCCTGACCTTGTGATCCGCCCGTCTCGGCCTCCCAAAGTGCTGGGATTACAGGCTTGAGCCACCGCGCCCGGCCTAGTTTTATGTTTTACATTTAAGTCTTTAATTCATTTGAGTTAATTTTTGTATATAGTGAAAGGAAGGAGTCCAGTTTCAATATTCTGCATATGGCTAGCCAGTTATTCCAGCACCATTTATTAAATAGGAAATTCTTTCCCTATTGCTTGTTATTGTAAACTTTGTTGAAGATCAGATGGTTTTAGGTGTGCAGCTTTATTTCTGTGTTCTCTAACTTGTTCCATCAGTCTATGTGTCTGTTTTTGTATGAGTAGCATGTTGTTTTGGTTACTGTATCCTTGTAGTATAGTTTAAAATCAGGTAGTATGATATATCTGGCCTTGTTCATTTAACTTAAGATGGCTTTATTTGGACTCTTTTTTCTTTCCATATGAATTTTAGGATAGTTTTTTCTAAGTCTGTGAAAAATGATGTTGGTGGTTTGATAAGTATAACATTTACTCTTAAATTGATTTGGGCAGTATGGCCACATTAACAATATTGATTCTTCCTATCTATGAGCATGGAATGTGTTTTCCATTTGTTTGTGTCATCTCTGATTTCTTTGAGCAGTGTTTTGTAATCCTCATTGCAGAGATATACTCCTAGGTATTTTATTCTTTTTGTGGCTATTGTGAATAGGATTACTTCTTGATTTGGCTCGTAGCTTGGACATTACTGGTGTATGGAAATGCTACTGATTTTTGTAAACTGATTTTTTTTTATGTTAAGCACCTTTTTTTTTAGATTTTTATTTTTTTAAAATTTATTTATTTATTATTATTATTATACTTTAAGTTCTAGGGTACATGTGGATAACGTGCAGGTTTGTTACATATGTATACTTGTGCCATGTTGGTGTGCTGCACCCATCAACTCGTCAGCACCCCTCAACTCGTCATTTACATCAGGTATAACTCCCAATGCAATCCCTCCCCCCTCCCCCCTCCCCATGATAGGCCCCCGTGTGTGATGTTCCCCTTCCCGAGTCCAAATGATCTCATTGTTCAGTTCCCACCTATGAGTGAGAACATGCGGTGTTTGGTTTTCTGTTCTTGTGATAGTTTGCTAAGAATGATGGTTTGCTGCTATAAAGACACATGCACACATATGTTTATTGCGGCACTATTCACAATAGCAAAGACTTGGAATCAACCCAAATGTCTATCAGTGACAGACTGGATTAAGAAAATGTGGCACATATACACCATGGAATACTATGCAGCCATAAAAAAGGATGAGTTTGTAAACTGATTTTTTATCCTGAAACTTTACTGAAGTTGTTTGTCAGTTCTAGGAGCCTTTGGGCAGAGACTATGGGGTTTTCTAGATATAAAATCATATTGTCTGCAAACAGAGATAGTTTGACTTCCTCTCTTTTAATACGAATGTTTGTTTGTTTGTTTGTTTGTTTTCTTTATCTTGCTTGATTGCTGTGGCTAAGACTTTCAGTACTATGTCAAATGAGAGTGGTGAGAGTGGGCATCCTGTCTTGTTCTGGTTATCAAAAGGAGGAACGCTTTCGGCTTTGGCCCATTCGGTATGATGTTGGTTGTGGGTATGTCATAGATGGCTCTTATTATTTTGAGGTATGCCTCTTTGATGACAGGTTTGTTAACATTGAAGGATGACATGAGGGTTTTAACATGAGGAGATGTTGAATTTTATCAAAAGCTTTTTCTGTGTCTTTTGAGATAATCATGTGGATTTTGCTTTTAGTTCTGTTTTTGTGATTAATCACATTTATTGATTTGTGTATATTGAACCAACCTTGCATCCCAAGAATAAAGCCTACTTGATTATGGTGGACTAGCTTTTTGATGTGCTGCTGGATTTGATTTGCTAGTATTTTGTTGAGGAATTTTTAGTCTCTTTTCATCAGGGATATTAACCTGAAATTTTCTTTTTTTATTGTGTCTCCAATATATTTTGGTATCAAGATGATGCTGGCCTCATAGAATGAGTTAGGGAGAAGTCCCTTCTCCTTGATTTTTGGAATAATTTCCAAAAAGTAGGATTGGTACCAGCTCTTCTTTGTTAAGTCTGGTGGAATTCAACTGTAAATCCACCTGACCAGTACTTTTTCTGGTCAGGTGGATTTTTAAAATTACTGATTCAGTTTCAGAACTCATTATTGGTCTCTTCTGGATTTCAATTTCTTTTTGGCTCTGTCTGAGGAGTTTGTATGTTTCCAGGAATTTACTCATTTCCTCTAGGTTTTCTAGTTAGTGTGCATACAGGTGTTTATAATGGTTTCTGAGAGATTTTTTTGCTTTTTGTTTTTTTATTTCTGTGATGGTGGTGGTAATGTCACCTTTGTCATTTCTGATTGTGTTTGTTTGAATCTTTTCTCTTTTTTCTTTCTTAATCTAGCTAGCAGTCTGTCTATCTTGTTTATTTTTTTAAAGAGCCAATTTTTTGTTTCACCAATCTTTTGTATGGAATCTTGCATCTCAATTTCATTCAGTTAGTCTCTGATTTTAGCTATTTCTTGTCTTCTGCTAGCTTTGGGGTTGGTTTGCCCTTGTTTGTCTAGTACCTTTAGGTGTGATGTTAGGTTATTAATTTGAGATATTTCTAACTTCTTAATGTAGGAATTTAGCACTATAAACTTTCCTCTTAACACTTCTTTTGCTGTGTCCCAGACATTCTGGTATGTTGTGTGTTCATTTTCATTAGTTTCATTTTTTTTTTTTTAAATTTCTACCTTGATTTCATTCCTTATCCAAAAGTCATTCAGGAGCAGATTGCTTAATTTCTATATAAGTGTACAGTTTTGAGAGCTCTTATTTGTATTGATTTCTATTTTTCATTGTGCTATTGTCCAAGAGTGTGGTTGGTATGATTTTGTTGTTTTTGAGTTTGTTGATAATTGCTTTATGGCCAAGTGTATGGTTGATCTCAGAGTATGGGGCACTTAGAGATGAGAAAATGTATATTCTGTTGTTGGGTAGAGTACTTTGTAGATGCATGTTAGGTCCATATTATCAAGTGTTGAGTTTAGGTCCCAAACATCTTTGCTGTTTTCTGCCTTGATGATATCTGACGCTGTCAGTGGGATGTTGAAGTCTCCCATTCTTATTATATTATGTGGCCATCTACATCTCTTCCTTGATTTCCAGAACTAGTTTAATGAATATGGGTGCTCTAATAATGGGTGAATACATATTTAGGATAGTTAATGTAAAATTTGTGACTGGTTTTATTATCTTTTTGTTTATTTTTGAGACAGGCTCTTACTCTGTCACCCAGATTGGGGTACAGTGGCGTAATCATAGTGTACTGCAACCTTGAAATCCTGGGCTCAAGGGATCCTTCTGCCTCAGCCTCCCAAGTAGCTGGGAGTACATGTGCAAGCCACCATGTCTGGCTAATTTGACTGATTTTATTTACCTTTTTGCTTTGACAGCAAGAAAATGCATAGCAAAATTGTAGCCTCAATGTGAAGACTATTGAGAATACTATTGTCTACACAGTTGCATATTATTTCCTTTTTGCTCTTATCCTTTTATTATATCTACATGTTCTCTGCATCTTATTTTAAATTCACTTTATTTTCATATAATATATTTTTTGGGTTTCTTTGAACTTCTTAATGTTTTTACCTGAATTCTGATAAATATTATTCAAAAAGTTGGTTTTGATGTAACTTTTATATACCAATGTAATCATTTATAGATAAAATATTAAAGTAGAAACTCAGAATCACTTGTTGCCTCATAAACAGTATAATTTTTTTAGTAGACCAGAAATTGAGCAGAAATATAAAGCAGTGGGTGGGACTAGAGCTAGAAGCTATTGGATTTGTGGCTATAAAATAATTAATATGGACTGGAAATTTTGTTCCTAAAGAGTAATAGGGTCTAAAATCATTCCTGGAATTTACTGGGATCAGGTAAGACTCAGTATTTGGGGTGGAGTTCAGAGAGTTATAAAAGGAAGCTGAAAAAATGTCCTGGAAAGGGTTCATATGGTGCTCTGGATTGAAGGAGGTAGAAAGATATTTCATTTCAGATATATCATTGCATTACATCTCATTTTGTTTATTGAGAATCTTCAATATCCTCAATATCACTGAGGGACAAGCATTCTAAACCAGATTTTATATGACCTGATTTGTACAGCTTAAAGTTAGGTGGAGGAAACTACAAAAGCACTAGTCAGGGAAGAATGAGGAGACAGGTAGAGCAAGAAAGAAAAAGGTATATAAAAATAAAAGAAAACAAAACAAAATTCTCCTACACAAATGAGTCTATTAAACAACTTTTATAATACAGAAAGAAAACTAATGCTAGGAGAGCCAACAAAACTAACAATGAAATCATGAAATCATTTAGATAAAACTAATTTTAAAAGTTTGTTATGTTTATGTAGATTTGGAATCTTTAAGTGATAAATGAAGGAAAATCCTCCATTAAAAATAAATTGTGAAACAAAGTGTGAATATTAAAAAGAATTGGCTAGAAATCGTGGAAATGAAAACTATGCATAGAATATGCTATACAGGGAATGAGATTTAGTGATTTGGAAGTGTTGTAGCAAAGTGTGATTCTGCATTGATTTTTAAAATTATTTTTTAAAAATAGATAATACAGTCATTATGTCTTTTTAAAAGATTGTGGTAACATATGCATAACATAAAATTTCCTGTCATAACTAACCATTTTTAAGTGTGCACTTATAGTTTTTAGTTAACAGTACACTTAAAATGTAGGTTTTTAAGTGTACGGTTAATCTTTTTTAAAATTTTATTTCATTTATCGTTTTTATTACACTTTATATTCTAGAGTACATGTGCACAACGTGCAGGTTTGTTACATATGCATACATGTGCCATGTTGGTGTGCTGCACCAATTAACTCGTCATTTACATTAGGTATATCTCCTAATGCTATCCCTCCCCCTTCCCCCACTGCACACAAGGCCCCAGTGTGTGATGTTCGCCTTCCTCTGTCCAAGTGATCTCATTGTTCAATTCCCACCTATAAGTGATAACATGCGGTGTTTGGTTTTCTGTTCTTGCGATTGTTTGCTGAGAATGATGGTTTCCAGCTGCATCCATGTCCCTACAAAGGACACGAACTCGTCCTTTTTTATGGCTGCATAGTATTCCATGGTGTATATGTGCCACATTTTCTTAATCCAGCCTGTCATTGATGGACATTTGGGTTGGTTCCAAGTCTTTGCTAATGTGAATAGTGCCGCAATAAACATATGTGTGTCTGTGTCTTTATAGCAGCATGATTTATAATCCTTTGGGTGTACACCCAGTAATGGGATGGCTGGGTCAAATGGTATTTCTAGTTCTAGATCCTTGAGGAATCACCACACTGTCTTCCACAATGGTTGAACTAGTTTACAGTCCCACCAACAGTGTAAAAGTGTTCCTATTTCTCCATATCCTCTCCAGCACCTGTTTTTTTTTTAAATTATTATTATTAATTTTTATTATACTTTAAGTTCTAGGGTACATGTGGATAACGTGAAGGTTTGTTACATATGTATACTTGTGCCATGTTGGCGTGCTGCACCCATCAACTCGTCAGCACCCATCAACTCGTCATTTACATCAGGTATAACTCCCGATGCAATCCCTCCCCACTCCCCCCTCTCCATGATAGGCCCCGGTGTATGATGTTCCCCTTCCCGAGTCCAAATGATTTCATTGTTCAGTTCCCACCTATGAGTGAGAACATGCGATGTTTGGTTTTCTGTTCTTGCGGACTTTTTAATGATTGACATTCTAACTGGTGTGAGATGGTATCTCATTGTGGTTTTGATTTGCATTTCTCTGATGGCAAGTGATGCTGAGCATTTTTTCATGTGTCTGTTGGCTGCATAAATGTCTTCTTTTGAGAAGTGTCTGTTCATATCCTTTGCCCACTTTTTGGTGGGGTTGTTTGTTTTTTTCTTGTAAAGTTGTTTGAGTTCTTTGTAGGTTCTGGATATCAGCCCTTTGTCAGATGAGTAGATTGCAAAAATTTTCTCCCATTCTGTAGGTTGCCTGTTCACTCTGATGGTAGTTTCTTTTGCTGTGCAGAAGCTCTTTAGTTTAATTAGATCCCATTTGTCAATTTTGGCTTCTGTTGCCATTGCTTTTGGTGTTTTAGACATGAAGTTCTTGCCCAAGCCTATGTCTGAATGGCATTGCCTAGGTTTTTTCTAGGGTTTTTATGGTTTTAGGCCTAACATTTAAGTCTCTAATCCATCTTGAATTAATTTTTGTATACGGTATAAGGAAGGGATCCAGTTTCAGCTTTCTACATATGGCTAGCCAGTTTTCCCAGCACCATTTATTAAATAGAGAATTCTTTCCCTATTTCTTGTTTTTCTCAGCTTGTCAAAGATCAGATGGTTGTAGATGTCTGGTATTATTTCTGAGGGCTCTGTTCTGTTCCATTGGTCTACATCTCTGTTTTGGTACCAGTACCATGCTGTTTTGGTTACTGTAGCCTTGTAGTATAGTTTGAAGTCAGGTAGCGTGATGCCTCCAGCTTTGTTCTTTTGACTTAGGATTGTCTTGGCAATGTGGACTCTTTTTTGGTTCCAGATGAACTTGAAAGTAGTTTTTTCCAATTCTGTGAAGAAAGTCACTGGTAGCTTAATGGGGATGGCATTGAATCTACAAATTACCTTGGGCAGTGTGGCCATTTTCACGATATTGATTCTTCCTATCCATGAGCATGGAATGTTCTTTCATTTGTTTGTGTCCTCTTTTATTTCATTGAGCAGTGGTTTGTAGTTCTCCTTGAAGAGGTCCTTCACATCCTTTGTAAGTTGGGTTCCTAGGTATTTTATTCTCTTTGAAGCAATTGTGAATGGAAGTTCATTCATGATTTGAGTCTCTGTATGTCTGTTATTGGTGTATAAGAATGCTTGCGATTTTTGCACATTGATTTTGTATCCTGAGACTTTGCTGAAGTTGCTTATCAGCTTAAGGAGATTTTGGGCTGAGATGATGGGGTTTTGTAAACAAACAATCATGTCATCTGCAAACAGGGACAATTTGACTTCTTCTTTTCCTAATTGAATACCCTTTATTTCTTTCTCTTGCCTAATTACCCTGGCCAGAACTTCCAACACTGTTGAATAGGAGTGGTGAGAGAGGGCATCCCTGTCTTGTGCCAGTTTTCAAAGGGAATGCTTCCGGTTTTTACCTATTCAGTATGATATTGGCTGTGGGTTTGTCATAAATAGCTCTTATTATTTGGAGATACGTTCCATCAATACCGAATTTATTGAGAGTTTTTTTTAGCATGAAGGGCTGTTGAATTTTGTCAAAGGCCTTTTCTGCATCTATTGAGATAATCATGTTGTTTTTGTCTTTGGTTCTGTATATATGCTGGATTACGTTTATTGATTTCTGTATGTTGAACCAGCCTTGCATCCCCAGGATGAAGCCCACTTGATCATGGTGGATAAGCTTTTTGATGTGCTTCTGGATTCGGTTTGCCAGTATTTTATTGAGGATTTTTGCATCGATGTTCATCAGGGATATTGGTCTAAAATTCTCTTTTTTTGTTGTGTCTCTGCCAGGCTTTGGTATCAGGATGATGTTGGCCTCATCAAATGAGTTAGGGAGGATTCCCTGTTTTTCTATTAATTGGAATAGTTTCAGAAGGAATGCTACCAGCTCCTCCTTGTACCTCTGGTAGAATTCAGCTGTGAATCCCTCTGGTCCTGTACTTTTTTTGGTTGGTAGGCTATTAATTATTGCCTCAATTTCAGAGCCTGCTATTGGTCTATTCAGGGATTCAACTTCTTCCTGGTTTAGTCTTTGGGGAGGTTATGTGTCCGGGAATTTATACATTTCTTCTAGGTTTTCTAGTTTATTTTCATAGAGGCCTTTACAGTATTCTCTGATGGTAGTTTGTACTTCTGTGGGGTCAGTGGTGATATCCCCTTTATCATTTTTGATTGCGTCTATTTGATTCTTCTCTCTTTTCTTCTTTATTAGTCTTGCTAGCGGTGTATCAATTTTGTTGATCTTTCCAAAAAACCAGCTCCAGGATTCACTGATTTTTTTGAAGGGTTTTTTGTGTCTCTGTCTCCTTCAGTTCTGCTATGATCTTAGTTATTTCTTGCCTTCTGCTAGCTTTTGAATGTGTTTATTCTTGCTTCTCTAGTTCTTTTAATTGTGATGGTAGGGTGTCAGTTTTAGATCTTTCCTGCTTTTGCTTGTGGGCATTTAGTGCTATAAATTTCCCTCTACACACTGCTTTAAATGTGTCCCAGAGATTCTAGTATGTTGTATCTTTGTTCCCATTGGTTTCAAAGAACATCTTTATTTCTGCCTTCATTTCCTTATGTACCCAGTAGTCATTCAGGAGCAGGTTGTTCAGTTTCCATGTAGTTGAGTGGTTTTGATTGAGTTTCTTAGTCCTGAGTTCTAGTTTGATTGCACTGTGGTCTGAGAGACAGTTTGTTATGATTTCTGTTCTTTTACATTTGCTGAGGAGTGCTTTACTTCCAACTATATATCTGGGTGCTCCTTTATTGGGTGCATATATATTTAGGATAGTTAGCTCTTCCTGTTGAATTGATCCTTTTACCACTATGTAATGGCCTTCTTTGTCTCTTTTGATCTTTGGTGGTTTAAAGTTGGTTGTATCAGAGACTAGGATTGCGACCCCTGTCTTTTTTGTTTTCTATTTGCTTGGTAGATCTTCCTCCATCCCTTTATTTTGAGCCTATGTGTGTCTCTGCATGTTAGATGGGTCTTCTGAATACAGCAAACTGATGGGTCTTGACTCTTTATCCAATTTGCCAGTCTCTGTCTTTTATGTGGATCATTTAGCCCATTTACATTTAAGGTTAATATTGTTATGTGTGGACTTGATCCTGTCATTATGATGTTAACTGGTTATTTTGCTCATTGGTTGATGCAGTTTCTTCCTAGCATCGATGGTCTTTACATTTTGGCATGTTTTTGCAAGGGCTGGTACTGGTTGTTCCTTTCCATGTTTAGTGCTTCCTTCAGGAGCTCTTGTAGGGCAGGCCTGGTGTTGACAAAATCTCTCAGCATTTGCTTGTCTGTAAAGGATTTCATTTCTCCTTCACTTTTGAAACTTAGTTTGGCTGGATATGAAATTCTGGGTTGCCAATTCTTTTCTTTAGGAATGTTGAATATTGGCCCCCACTCTCTTCTGGCTTGTAGAGTTTCTGCCAAGAGATCTGCTGTTATTCTGATGGGCTTCCCATTGTGTGTAATCCGACCTTTCTCTCTGGCTGCCCTTAACGTGTTTTCCTTCATTTCAACTTTGGTGAATCTGACAATTATGTGTCTTGGAGTTGCTCTTCTTGAGGAGTATCTTTGTGGCGTTCTGTGTATTTCCTGAATTTGAATGTTGGCCTGTCTTGCTAGGTTGTGGAAGTTCTCCTGTATAACATCCTGCATGTTTTCCAACTTCGTTCCATTCTCCTCGTTACCTTTAGTCACACCAATCAGATGTAGATTTGGTCTTTTCACATAATCCCATATTTCTTGGAGACTTTTTTCATTCTTTTTACTCTTTTTTCTCTAAACTTCTCTTCTTGCTTCATTTCGTTCATTTGATCTTCAATCATTGATACTCTTTCTTCCAGTTGATCGAGTCAGTTACTGAAGCTTGTGCATTTGTCACATAGTTCTTGTGTCATGGTTTTCTTTTTTTTTTTTTTTTTGAGACGGAGTCTCGCTCTGTCGCCCGGGCTGGAGTGCAGTGGCCGGATCTCAGCTCACTGCAAGCTCCGCCTCCCGGGTTCACGCCATTCTCCTGCCTCAGCCTCCCAAGTAGCTGGGACTACAGGCGCCCGCCACCTCGCCCAGCTAGTTTTTTTAATTTTTTTAGTAGAGACGGGGTTTCACCGTGTTAGCCAGGATGTTCTCGATCTCCTGACCTCGTGATCCGCCCGTCTCGGCCTCCCAAAGTGCTGGGATTATAGGCTTGAGCCACCGCGCCCGGCCGTGTCATGGTTTTCATCTCTCTCAGGCCATTTATGGACTTCTCTGCATTGGTTATTCTAGTTATCCATGTGTCAAGTCTTTTTTCAAGGTTTTTAGTTTCTTTGCACTGGATTTGTAGTTCCTCCTTTAGCTCTGAGAAGTTGGATTGACGGAAGCCTTCTTCTCTCAACTCGTCAAAGTCATTCTCCGTCCAGCTTTGTTCTGTTGCTGGCAAGGAGCTGTGTTCCTTTGGAGGGGGAGAGGCACTCTGACTTTTTGAATTTTGAGCTTTTCTTCACTGCTTTTTCCCCATCTTTGTCTATTTATCTACCTTTGGTCTTTGATGCTGGTGACGTACAGATGGGGTTTTGGTGTGGATGTCCTTTCTGTTTGTTAGTTTTCCTTCTAACAGTCTGGACCCTCAGTTGCTGGTCTGTTGGAGTTTGCTTGAGGTCCACTCCAGTTAGACTACTCTCAGTTAGGCTCTCCCAGTTAGGTTACTTGGGGGTCAGGGACCCACTTGAGCAGGCAGTCTGTCCGTTCTCAGATCTCAACCTCCATGCTGGGAGAATCCCTACTCTCTTCAAAGCTGTCAGACAGGGACATTTACATCTGCAGAGATTTCTGCTGCTTTTTGTTTAGCTATGCCCTGTCCCGAGAGGTAGAATCTACACAGGCAAGCAGGCCTCCTTGAGCTGCAGTGGGCTCCACCCAGTTGGAGCTTCCAGGCCACTTTGTTTACCTACTTAAGCCTCAGCAATGGCGGGCACCCCTTCCCCAGCCTTGCTGCTGCCTTGCAGTTAGATCTCAGACTGCTGTGCTAGCAATGAGGGAGGCTCTGTGTGCATGGGACCCTCTGAGCAAGGCATGGGATATAATCTCCTGGTGTGCCATTTTCAGTGACCCTTGGTAAAGCGCAATATTAGGGTGGGAGTGACCCAATTTTCCAGGTGTTGTGTGTCATGTGTTCCCTTGGCTAGGAAAAGGAATTCCCTTCCCCCTTGCACTTCCCGGGCAAGGCGATGCCTCACCGTGCTTCGACTCTCGCTCGTTGGGCTGCACCCACTGTCCTACACCGACTGTGCGACATGCCCCAGTGAGATGAACCCAGTACCTCAGTCGGAAATGCAGAAATCACCTGTCTTCTGTGTCACTCATGTTCGGGAGCTGGAGGCTGCTGTTCCTATTTGGCCATCTTGGCACCCCCTCCTCTATATGTGTGCTGTTAATCTTTATAGTATTTAACAGTAGTGTTAACTATATTTACACTGTGTGCAACAGATATCTAGAACTTTTTCATCTTTTGAAAATGAAACTCTATAAGCCATTAAACAACACCCATTTTGTTGCTCCCCCTTAACCCATGGTGACCATCATTCTACTTTCAGTCTCTTATGAATTTGACTATTCTAGGTATCTCATACGAGTGGATTCATGCAGTGTTTGTCTTTTTGTGACTGGCTTCTTTCACTTAGCATAATATCTTCAAAGATAATCCATATTGTAGCATGCATCTGAATTGATAACACAGTGTTTTGGTTCAAACATCAAAAAATATTAAAATATATTGAATAAGCATCTTGATATGGTTTGCCTCTGTATCCCCACCCAAATCTCATCTCAAATTGTAATCCCCATGTGTCGAGGGAGGGATTTGGTGGGAGGTGATTAGATCATGGGAGTGGTTTCCCCCATGCTATTCTTGTGATAATGAGGGAGTTCACATGAGATCTGATCGTTTCATAAGCAGCCGTTTTGCCTTCACGCTCACTGTCTCGCCTCCTGCCATGGTAGATATGCCTTGATTCCCCTTTGCCTTCCTCCATGATTGTAAGTTTCCTGAGGCCTCCCCAGTCATGGGAAACTGTGAATCAGTTAATCTCTTTTTAAAAAAATTACCCAGTCTCAGGTATTTCTTTATAGCAGTGTGAAAAGAGAATTAATACTGATGTAGTGGGACACTGTAATAAAGATAAACTGAAAACATAGAAGCAACTTTGGTACTGGGTAACAGGCAGAGTTTGGAACAATTCGAGAGCTCAGAAGAAGACAGAAAGATGTGCAAAACTTTGGAGCTTCCTAGAGACTTGTTGAATCATTTAACCAAAATGCTGATAGTTATGTGGCCAATGAAGTCCAGGCTGAGGTGTTCTCATATGGAGATGAGGAATTTTTTGGGAACTGGAGCAAAGGTGACTCTTGCTAGGCTTTAGCAAAGACACTGGCAGGATTCTGTTCCTGCCTTAGAGATTTGTGCAACTTTTAACTTGAAAGGATGATTTAGTGTATCTGGTGGAAGAAATGTCTAAGCAGCAAAGCATTCAAGAGGTGACCTGGATAATTCTGAAAGCATTCAGTTGTATGTGCTCACAAACAGGTGGTTTGATATTGGAACTTATGTATAAAAAGGAAGCAGAACATAAAAGTTCAGAAAATTTGCAACCTGACCATATGGTAGAAAAGGAAAACCTATTTTCTGGGGAGGAAGTCAAGCTAGTTACACAAATTTGCATAAGTAATGAGCTGACTATTGATACCAAGACATTGGGGAAAATGTCCCCAGGGCAGGTTAGAGACCTTCACAGCAGCCCTTCCCATCACAGTCCCAGAGGCCTAGGAGGAAAAAATGTTTCTGTGGGCTGGTTCCAGGGCTTTGGTTCTCTGTGCAGTCTTGAGACTGCTTCTCAGGCACTCCAGCTCCAGCCATGACTAAAAGACATCAAGGTACAGCTTGCGCCGTGAATTCTGAGGGTGCAACCCCAAGCCTTGGTGCCTTCCCTGTGGTGTCGGGTCTGCAGGTGTGCAGAGGACAAAAGTTGAGCTTTGGGAACGTCTGCCTAAATTTCAGAGGATGTGTAGAAATCCCTGGATGTCCATGCATAAGTCTGCTGCAGAGGCAAAGCCCTCATGAAGAACCTCTGCTAGGGTAGTGCAGAAGAGAAATGTTGAGTTGGAGCCTCCACACAGAGTCCCCACTGTGGCACTGCCTAGTGGAGTTGTGAGAAAATGGCCACCATCCTCCAGACCCCAGAAATTTAGATCCACCGATGGCTTGCACCGTGCACTTGGAAAAGCTGCAAGCACTCAATGCCAGCCTGTGAAAGCAGCCGCAGGGACTATACCCTGTAAAATCAGAGGGACAGAGCTGTCCAAGGCTGTGGGAGCCCACATCTTGCATCAGCATGCCCTGGATGTAAGACATGGAGTTAAAGGAGATTATTTTGGAGCTTTAAAATTTAATGAGTGCCTTGCTGGGTTTCAGACTTGCATGGGGCTGTGTCCCCTTTGTTTTGGCCAATTTCTCCCGTTTGGAATGGGAACATTTACCCAATACATGTGCCCTCATTGTATCTTAGAAGCAACTAACTTGTTTTTGATTTTAGAGGCTCATAGGTAGAAGGAACTTGCCTTGTCTCAGGTGAGACTTTGGACTTGGAGTTTTGGATTAATGCTGGAATGAGTTAAGACTTTGGGGGACTGTTGGGAAGGCATGAATAGTTTCGAAATGTGAAAAGGACATGGGATTTGGGAGTGGTCAGGGGTAGAATAATATGGTTTGGCTCAACTCTTGTAATTCCTACATGTCAAAGGAGATATCTGGTGGGAGGTGATTAGATCATGGGGGTGGTTTCCCCCATGCTGTTCTCGTGACAGTGCGTAAGTTCTCATGAGGTCTGAGGTTTTATAAGTGGCAGTTTTCTTTGGCCTTTCACTCTCTCACCTGCCCCCACATAAGACGTGCCTTGCCTTCCTTTTGCCTTCTGCCATGATTATGTTTCCTGAGACCTCACCAGCCATGTAGTCTGTGAGTCAATTAAAACTCTTTTCTTTGTAAATTACCCAGTCTCAGGTATTTCTTTATTTTTTATTATTTTTTTTTTTTGAGACAGTCTCAGGTATTTCTTTATAGCAGTGTGAAAACAGACTAATACATATCTCTTTTATCTCTGTCCTCCATCCCTCATTTCTCATTCACAATAGATAATCCCTCTTATTTTCCGTTTATTGTCTAGATAATTTCTATGCACATGCAATCTAAGGTAAATATACATATTTTTTCTTTTTAAAATTTTATTTATTTTTTCCAGCTTTATTGAGGTAAAATTGAGAAATATAATTGTATAAATGTACCTTGTATGATGTGATGTTTTCATATATACAGTGTGAAATGATTACCACAATTAAGCTAATTAACATATTCATCACCTCACATAGTTATCATTTTGTGTGCATGTGGTGAGAACTTTTAAGTTGTACTCTCTTAGCTGTTTTGAAGTATGCAATTATATTCTGTTTTTCTTTTCTTTGTTATACAAATCCTATGTTTGACACTGAGTTATCAAATTTCTGAGTTTTTGTTATTCTGATAGATGAAAAGTTCATCCAAGTATTGTTTGAATTTGTATTTCTCTCATAGTGAAAGAGGCAAAACATAAATATTTAAGAGCCATTTGTGTTTCTTTTTCTATGAACTTGTAATTCTTATCCTTTGGCTGTTTTTGTATTGAGTTGATCTTTTACCAATCAATTGAGAGGAAATTTTTAGTTATTAGGGAAGAGTTTTCTGTCTCTGGTAGTTTTAATTTTTTTTCCAGATTATCATTTTTCTTTTAACTTTGCTTATGATTGTTTTGATATTTAGGGTTGTTTTTTGTAGCTAAATATACTGATCATTTCTTTTATGGTTTTAAGATTAAAATACAGTTTAACAGTCTTCAATTCTGAGGTTGTAAGTAATTTCTCCTAAGCATTTTTTTTTTTTTAAGATTGATCCGTTTGGAATGTATACTGATGAATATTATGAGGTAACAATCTATTTTTTTCCCAGGTAGCTGTACAATTATTCCCAATTTATTGAGTAGTTCTTGTTTTTCTCACTGATCTCAGAATTTATAACAGCAAACATTATTTTTCTTGCTCTCAAGACTGTCACTTGCAGTTCTCTAGTGCTAAGTGGAACTAGAATGGCTTGGTTCTAAGTTCACAACCTAGAACTTGAATTAGGTTCAGATCTGTTCCAGTTGTTTTCTAATTCTCCTTTTGTATCAGCTGATACCTGGGACATTTTCTTCTAATAAATCATAAGCGCAGATGAGGACAAGCTGAACTACACAGCATGTTTTTAATGCCTCTGCTTATGCCATGTTCACTAACATAGTCTTGGCCAAAACAAGTCACATGACAAAGTCAACATCAACAAGACAAGAAAATTTACTCTTTTTTGTGGGAGGTGTTACAAAGGCACATGACAGAAATACAGATATATAATTTAATTCAGATAAGGAGGCTAGAATTGGTGACAAATAATCAACATGCCATAGTTGGTTTTGCTTTTATATCCAATCTAAACATCTTTTTTTAATAGATGTGTTTACCATTTTATGTTTACTAATGTTACTGATTTATTGGTCTTAGATTTGTCACATTACTTTATTGTGTCTTCCCTAATAATAGTTTTTCTAATAATTTTCCTTTTGCACATAGTGTTCTAAAGAACTATTAAAAGTTGAGATTTTATTTTCCATGCAAGCTAACAATGTAGCCTGCCACAGTTTCATGGATGCTGACAAAAGACATGAGAATCCTTAGTCAAAGACAAAGGAGAGTTTATTACTTATGGTGATATAACTAGAGTATCAACATTTGTGCCAGCTCTGTGACACCCAATTCCCAGAGGGGGTGATATCAAGGGAGCCAGATACCTGCACACATGGCAGAATGCATGATAGGCAGGGAATCCTGAACTTTGGGGACCTGAGTCTTTCATAATTCCTGCCTGACTTTGGAGCTGGAGGGAGATATTATCAAACATCCATGAAAATGTAGTCTGGAGCAAGGTCAGTCAGTGCTTTTTCTTGGAGGACGTGCAGAAACACATGAAACAAAAGACCCATGGAAAACTGTATACAAACAACTTGCCTACTTGCTTTTTTAAAAAGAGTATATGGTTATTTTAATACTTAGGAATATTTACATTTTTTTCTAGTGATTTCTTTTGGATTTGGAATTTTTTGTAACATATTACTCTCTCATTTCTTCAGATAATATCTCTTTACTACTATAAGGAATCTTAAAATAAGAGATTTCCTCTTCCTTTCTGTTCTTCTTGTTCTCCTCTACACCATGATTTTAACAAACAGTATTATCTTCTTAATGTTTACCTTTGTAATATTAAATATACATGATTTTTCTCAGCTTTAAATGATGTTCTTTAACTTCATGTCAAATATATTGTAGGCAAGGCAATATATATGTTTGCATTTCCTCTATTCTTTCCATTTTTTCACTTTTATGGTGGTTATACTGTTTTTTTTCCCTACATTTTCAGAGTGTATCAATTTTACATCTGACATTTTCTTCTGATCCCCATACTTGTTTTGCTTTTAATTTTTCTGTCCAATATATTCAGCTCCCACTACCAAACCTTTTACCACAATTTTCTGTTATGTCTGGTTTGATTGAAGTTTGAGTTCCAGAATTTTCCTCAAGAAAAATGCACAGAAACAATATTTTGGAGTTCCCAAATGTTTAAAACTGTTTTTCTTCAGTTTTCATACTTGGATAATCATTTAGATGAACATAAAATTCATCTTATAAAATGTTGCAACATTATCTTTTGGCACTGGTGATTGTTGTGAAGAAATCCAATGAAAGTCTAATTTTCACCCTCCCCTCCCCCATTATAGTTGACCTATTTTTTTCGACTGATTTATTACAGAATTTTTTCTTCATCTTTGCAGTCAGAATTTCATTAGGGTATATCTTTTGCTGACTCTTCTGGGATCATTTTCTCTGATGCATGGCAAGTGTTGTCAAAAAGTCTTCTTTTTGTTTAGAGTAAATTTCCTGAATTAAATAGTTGTGGCCGGGTGTGGTGGCTCACGCCTTTTATCCTAGCACTTTGGGAGGCCGAGGCGGACAGATTACCTGAGCTCAAGAGTCCGAGACCAGCCTTGGCAACACAGTGAAAACCCACCTCTACTAAAACACAAAAAAATTAGCCAGGCGTAGAGGCGTGCGCCTGTATTCCCAGCTACTCGGGAGGCTGAGGCAGGACAATTGCTTGAACCCTTGAACCCTGGAGACGAGGTTGCAGTGAGGCGAGATCGCGCCACTGCACTCCAGTCTGGGCAACAAAGAGAGACTCTGTCTCAAAAAAAAAAAAAAAAAAAAAAGAAAAAAGTAAAAAAAAAGTTGTTCTACTTGTTGCATTTTAAAATCTTCTTAAAAAATCGTTTTTTGTTTCTAATCTTTATGTAATTTACTATTTTTATTTTCTATGTACTTTGTTGTACATTCTGAAGACCCTTAAGTCACCCAGTTTCATCTTCATGTTGGCGATTCTTTTAAAATTCTGTTATTTTCTGAGTTCCATCATTTTATATTTTATATCCTCCTGCTGATTTTCTCTTTCCTGAATTCTTGTATTTCTCTTTTGCGTTCTGATTTCATAAAGGAGATTTCTTTGTTTTTTAATTTATAAGGAAATATTTGTTTGTTTTTTATCTGTTCTATGGCATTTTTTTTTCTAGTAAATTTTATGTTCCTGAAAACTACCATTCTTCTGTTTCTATGAGTTTGACTATTTTAGATAAACACAGAATCACATAGTATTTGTCCTGTAACCCGTTTATTTTACTTGGCATAATGTTCTCCAAGTTAATTTATCTTGGCACCTATGGCAGGATTTCCTTCATTTTTAAGGCTGAATAATATTTCATTGTATGTATACACCACATTTTCTTTATCCATTTGTCCATTAATACATATTTAAGTTATTTCCATATCTTGACTATTGTGAATAATGGTACAATGAAGAAGGGAGTGCAGATAACTCTTTGAAATTTTGATTTCAATTATTTTGGATGCATGCCAATAAATGGGGTTGCTGGATCATGTAGTCATTCTATTTTTAATTTGTTGAGGAATATCCATGTTAATTTCTACAGTACTATTTGACATTTTCACCAACAGTGTACAAGGGTTCCAATCTCTCCACATCTAGGTCAATACATGATATCTCTTAGGGTTTTTAGTTTTTTGACGATAATGATTTTACTAGGTGTGAGGTAACATCTCATTGTGGTTTTGATTAAGTTAGATATTGAGCATCTTTTCCTTTATCTGTTAGATTATGTTTTGTTAATGACACAATTTCTATCAGTCTTGGGTGCTATCCAGAACCTAGTTAATGCTATTATCCTGAATGACTTGGTGATTTTGTTCACATGCAGGATGTTATATCCAGTGTATGCAAAGGAAAAAAGAAGATATTCCTGCTGGTAACATTTTGTTTGTATACTTTGACAGCAGTAATAATGGTAATTGAATTGGGCATTTTAGCTTTCAATTCACTTGCCACTGCACTTATTAAGGGGGATTCATACATGTACATTTATTAGGATTTTTTTTTCTTTTCTCCATAGATGCATTATTATCTACAACAGTGGCAATATATCTTTAATGAAATAAATAGAACATTTATGTCTCTGTCCTCTGAGATCTTAAAGTCATTTGCTTTCTTATGTAAACATTTGCTCCTCAGTGGCCTACTCTATCATGCAGTCTATCTGCCCAGTTCCCAAATTGCTTCTACCTTATGTATTTATTACCTTATACATGCTCCTTTGATTTGGAGCATCTGTTTGTTACCCCCAGTGGTTTTGTTTTTATCCTAAAGCACTCTAAATATTAACAGCAGGGACTTTATTCTCGGTTTACTCCTTTATCACATTTTGCTGATTTTACAGTAACCAGCCAAAGGAAGACATTGCCCTGGTTGAATTGGGTTAATTTCACCGCATTATTTTTAGATATATATTCTTTGTGCTTTCGCTAGAACTCCTCTTACTTCATGATATCTTAACTACAAAATCATCCAATCATGAAAACAAACACACAAGAAACAGAAACAAAACAGTCACAAAAAAGCATAAACTGTTAGCATTGATCCATGAAGGATGACTGATATATTCCTTCATTGTTATTAAGTGTGTGTTCTCCCAGGCTCAAACTACATCATCTAGGGGCACAAGTTTACTAAAATTATTTTCTCTCTGGGGATCATAAGATATTGGCAACATATTACTAAAATTATGTAAAATAATTATATCAAAAAGGCAGGATTTTGGGACATTATAGGAAGTCAATGAATGTCTGGGATACGTATTACTTTTTCATTTTCTAGTAGCTGTGAACAAATAATTTATATGAATTGTGCATTTATAACTATGAATAAGGCAGTCATTTTGGATAATAGTAATAATAATAGTAATAATACCACTTATATACTGATCATGGGCTGGACAGTGTGCTAAATACTTCAACATATATGATCTCTTTTGAACTTCTCTATAGCTTAATAAAGTACTTCTGTTATTTCTTGTACTTAACCCTAAGATAATTTTTTCCCATAGATCTCAAACAAAGGTACTCATTGACATAGCAAATAATGCCCTGAAAACATTCCTGGTTTGTCTGGGTAGTAGGGACTGACCTATTATCTTGCATCCAGCCCTGAGAAAAAAAAATGAAGATAAGTTAAACTTTATTTCTTCTATTCTTCAGAATTTTGTTATTCTTAAGAATTGAGGTGATTCTGGGATAATCCTCAAAGTGTTTTTCTGTGCTATTAAGAGTTTCCTATTCCTTTCCCAAATTTAGGAAGGTTAGTCAAGAAGATTCTTAAATACTATGAGGAGATAACCCACTTGCTAGTAAGTGTCGCTACATTTGTGATGAAAAAGAGAATTCTGGGACAGGTGATTCAGCCATTTTCTTGTCCACTGTAATGTCTCAGACCATGCCTGCAGACCTGTATCTTTTGAAGTACACTTTTATATAAGTAGTGTGTAGGATCTGGCCAGGGCAAGAGTCATTTCTGTACCTCTACTAAAATCAGTTACAATTAATCAACCTTAGATATATTGAGCTCAGAGTATTCAGTTTAACAAATAAATACATTGAACAATGATTATGGGAAAAACACTATAGTAAATTAAGTAATTCAGGGCATAAGGAAAAAATGAGTGCTATTCCTTGAAGAAACTGATTTTATATATTGGGGATAAGAAATGAACAAGTACATTCAGGTAGCTGTTTTTGGATTGTATTCAGATACTTTAATGTACTCTGCATTAGTTAGTCTGGTGAGATCTTACTCTGTTATTACTGGCCAGTTGAAATGATTTTATATTTGTTCCAGATTCAATATCTGGCCCACCATCTTTGTGGAATATCCCGCTCCTTTAAGATATATAAAATGTATATAATAACTCAACTTTTTCCTAGAAATAAATTCCTAAGCATGAAATAACAAATATTTCATTAAGAATATTTACTCAGGCCAGGCATGGTGGCTCAGGCCTGTAATCCCAGCACTTTGGGAGACCAAGGCAGGCGGATCACTGGAGGTCAGGAGTTCAAGAGCAGCCTGGCCAACATGGTGAAATCCCATCTCTACTAAAAATACAAAACTTAGCCACGTGTGGTGGCGCATGCCTGTAATCCTGGCTACTCGCGAGGTTGAGGCAGGAGGATGGCTTGCACACACCTGTAATCCTGGCTATTCAGGAGGTTGAGGCAGAATGGTTTGAACTCAGGAAGCGGAGGTTGCAGTGAGCCATGATCATGCCACTGCACTCCAGCCTGGGCAACAGAGTGAGACTCCATCTCAGAAAAGAAAAGGAAAAAAGAACCAAATAGATTTATTTTTTATTTATATATATATATATTTTCTACTCAAATATATACCTTGAGTGTATCTATACATTTGAGTAAATATTTGTTCTGAAACTTTGCATATGGCTGTGTGTGTTTACATATAGGAAGGTACATGTTTAAGGGTCATTGAGAGAGATCTCAACCCAGGGGTAGGAATTGGAGCAAAGGAAAATTGCTTTGTTGAAGAATTGTAAAACAATCCAGCCAGAATGTTTGAGTCTCTGAAATTTTCAAAAGAGAGGATAACACAATAATGTGACTTCTTTTTATTTGGTTATTATCTGCTTATTCTCCAAATGAGATGTTTGGGAATTATCACTTATTATGATTTAATACAGGGTGATCTGAGCAATTTTGTGTGATTATAACAAAATTCTCAGCCATTTATTTAGGAGGTTACTCTCAGTAACTGCTAACTGAAATAACATTTTGCCTTCGTGTTCTTTTTTCATGTGTGTTTTACATAGAAAAGCTTTCTACGTATTTTCAGGGGAATGGAAAAGATTGCTGTGTATGATAGCAGCGGGATAGAAAATTAATCCACTAGATTCTATTATTTCATTTTCTGTCTCTTAAAGTTATGGTTTAAACATTTCCTTTATATTCAGTAGACTTTCTATTCAGTGGTAGACAAATTGGAAGTGGGAATGAATGCTGTTTTCTAGAATTACTGAATATATTCATATAGATTTATTTCTGAGGAACCTACAAGTGATTGCATGGAAAGTACAAATTACTTTTTGTTAACCACCTTTAAAGCCTTTTTTCTCCATGAAACGTTTTTGTCTTTTTTTTAGATTCAAAAGATTCTGTAGGGAAGATTGTAATTCTGTTTGCTGGAGAATATAGAGTAGGCAGAGCTCTGTGGTTTATTGTGAATGTGAATGTGTGTATGTGTTTATGTGTATGGAAAAGGGCAAACATTTAAAAATTATTTTATATAGGAATGTATATAACACCATCAAATTGCTATCTGAGATATATTGGTTTTCTCCTTTTAATCTCTGAGAACAGATTGCTTTTTCTGTATTCTATAACTTAGAATATATTAGACTTGTGGCCCTTGGCCATTTCTAAAAACTGGGGATTCAGAATAGACTCTGAAAAGATTCATAGGCTACTGTATGCTGATCAGTAAGTTAATCTTCAGTGACTGCTAGATGTTAATCAATGTGCAATGTTAGACAGCTTGGCAAGAAAACAATCAAGAAGGAAAAAAACGGGGAAGAAATACTAAAAACATGCAGCATATAATGTTGTCATGGCCTTTGATGTCAGAGAGTCTAACGTTAGCTGAAGTTAAGGGCTGAGTGAAGTATAGGGATAAGAATTAAGGATTCATGAACTTAACCCTAAATTTCTTTTGGTGATAAAAATCTGATATGCTTAATCTTAGTCTAGTTATAGAATTTTTATGTTAAAAGAGGTAATCTAACAAAAATGACATTTTTCAAGATAAGGAAATTAAGATCCAAATGGCTATTTTTGTCAAGTTAACATAGCTACTTAGTAATAAATCCTTGGTTAAAAAAAGCATGTTTTCAGACACCTGGTGCATGCACTTACCATGGATTCAGGCACTGAAAGTTGGATTTTTTGCCTGAATTTTACCTGACTGTAATTAATAGACACAATAATTATGTATAATATGTGAGATAAACTGATTTACAGTTTATCTAAATTATGGTTTTCCAGATTAGGTTATGTTGGCTATTAGTTTCTTTCAGTGTCTATTCCAATTCTTAGCTAGCACTTAGTTTTGTTAGGCTTCTGTATTCTATCTTTATACATATGTGTGTGTGTGTGTGTGTGTATATATATATATATATTTATTTATTTATTTATTTTTGAGACAGAGTCTCACCCTGTCACCCAGGCTTGAGTGCAATGGTGCGATCTCAGCTCCCTGCAACCTCCCTCTCCCAGGTTCAAACAATTCTCCTGCCTCAGACTTCTTATGAGTAGCTGGGATTACAGGTGCCCACCACCACGCCTAGCTAATTTTTGTATTTTTAGTAGAGACAGGGTTTCACCACATTGGCCAGGCTGGTCTCAAACTCCCGACCTCAGGTGATCAGCCCACCTCGGCCTCCCAAAGTGCTGGGATTACAGGTGTGAGCTACCACGCCCAGCTATCTTTATTCTTTTATTGGCTGCATCTCTTTTCTTTTCTTAATCTAGGCAATCTCATTCTTCCTTGGCAGCTGTAAGGAATGTAAGAAAAGTTTCATGGCTGCGAGGATTGCTGCAAAACCATTTCAACTCCAAAGTATTGCTTAGGGAGTTACTGCCTCGTACTCCTAGTCTAAGAAATTTGTAAAGATACCAATGGGCAGAGAAGAAGTAACATGAATCATGATACAGATGTTCCTTGACTTATGAGCAGGTTACATGCCAATGAACCCATTTTAAGTTGAAAATATCATAAGTTGAAAATATACTTATTACCCCTTAACTATCAAACATCATAGCTTAGCCTAGCCTACCTTAAATGTGTTCAGAACACTCACATTAGCCTATAGTTGGGCAAAATCACCTAACACAAAGCCTATTTTATAATAAAGTGTTAATATCTCATATAATTTATTGAATACAGTAATGGAAGTGAAAAACAGATTGGTTGTATGTGGATTCTAAGTATGATTTCTGCTAAATGTATATTGCTTTTGCACCATTTGTAAAGACAAAAATTGTAAATAATATCATCATATGTTGGGAACCATCTGTAGTTCTAATTTATTTACACTGACTGGCTACTGGGCTAGTGGCAGAACGGACAGGTCTGCATCCCTGAGATATTCAAAATAATCATAGCTGGATTTACATATTTTTACAAACACAAATCACTGTTTTTCTTTTTTCCTCTTTTGACTCCATAAGTTATCCCCAACCCACTCCCCACTACTCCCTGAGCTCCAGCCTAGGAACATTATGTACCACTTCCTGGATAGTACTCAAAGTACTACTTACTTTATGCCATTATTACACTTAGAATCTACTTTTCTGTACTGTTTTGTCAGTATAATATGGGAGCAGGTTTGGAGTCCTCAGGTATCTTGTTTGAGAACTGTGCAGTCTTTTCCCGGTGATAATTCTAATTCTCCGTTGTTTCCTTCCAAATGTGGAAACAGTAATTTTCTTCTGTAGTCTTAATTGTGCAAAACAAATAAACAAAAACTCCAAGCTATTTAATCTTTTTTTGCAGACATCAATTAGCATAAAATTAGCCTATCTATTTGCGAGTGTCTTTGTTCTTTGGTTCTATTTTTGATACAAGATTGTTCTTCCTCAGATGATTAAATCTACTTATTTCTAAGATATTGTTCGAATTTGAACCGATCTACATGCTCTATTTACCCCTCATCATATTACCTCCTAAGTTTTCTAAATAGCCTTTGCCTTATAATTTATGTTTCTGGACTTCTCTAGAATTCAAGGCAATTTCACCTATTTATGCCTTTTGAAATGTAAGATATTGGTGAATCAAACCCAAATATTATACTGGGTTGGTCTCCAAGTCACAGGAAATAATGAGAAATGTTAGACTTTAACTTTCAAAGCCTTTGTTATCTCCAGAAGGCTAGGTTTAGCGTAGGGCTTTTCTATCAAATTGTAACTTCCTGGAGATTATGATCAACTCGTCTTTAGTAACATATCTGGATGATCTGAGTTGTGAACAGGTACATTTTGTGTACGTGGTCAATTTGTAGCCCAGCACAGACAATTTACCTTTGAATTATGAGCATTTAACTTCATTCAGTGTAGAAATCTATTTATTTCATGAGGACAAGGCAAAATTTTAAATATGAAAGAAGGGAATAAACCTTCTTAAGCAGGACATAGACCATATCTACCATGTGTTATGAAGTCTAAGAATGGGAAATAAACTGCAAAAGAAAAGTTGAAAGAATGGTAAACCACACAGTGATACATATTTAAGAAAAGGTAGTAGAAGAAAATGTGAAGTAGATTTATATGTGTATAGGTGATTTGGGAAAATAAAGAAAAACAATGTGAGGTATATACTGAAGTTATTAATAGTAAAGTTAACTGGAGCCTAAGGTGAGAGAAAGTGCATGTTCCTGTACCATGAAATAGTGACAAGGATAATGTTTTGCTGTTATATATGCCATTACTTTCTTTGAACTTGCCTGTCGTGTTTTATCTAGTGATAAATTATACAATATTACCTTCATAAACAGCATATGAACTGTGGGGAGCCTCTTTTCTCTAATTATTTGGCAAGATAAACAAATCTACAAGCTCTACAATAAATGTTGTTTCTTTTAATTCCATGGTTTTAATTGTTGAATTGTAAGCACAAGGTAGAGATGATATATTTGTTTAATTAAGAAAGTCTGATGTTTGTGAGAAAATAAGAAAATGTATAGCAGTGGCATATGAGTCAATACCAAAGGCTAAGTTTTTCATGACTGAATTGTCTTTGCACATACCATTAAAAACCATTCATTTATCACTTCTTATTTAAGGGAGATAGTGTAAGACACTTTGTATCTTTTATAAAGTTATAGTTTACATAGTATCCATCTGACCCCTAATAAATTTGACTTTCAAATAATGTTTGGTTGTATAATTTGTCAACAACTTAATTTTTATTTTTCAGCTTTGAATCCATTTTAGTATTTGGTATTATCTGAATGTTTATATTCCCCAAAACTCACATGTTGAATTCCTCATCCTCAAGGTGATATATTAGGAGGCGGGGTCTTTAGGAGGTGATTAGGTAATAGAGCCAGAACTCTCATGAATGGGACTAGTGCCCTTATAAAAGAGGCTTGAGAGAGACTCCCTAACTCTTTCCACTATGTGTAGTTAGTGTGAGAGGACAGCTGTCAGTGGGGAAGTGGGCCCTTGCCAGACATCAAATCTGCTAGCCCCTTGATCTTAAACTTGCCAACATTCAGAACTGTGAGAAATACATTTTTGCTGTTTATAAACTACTCAGTTTATGACGTTTTGTTATAGTAACCAAATGGACTAAATTCATAAAATAAATTCAATTAAAGAACAAATAAGAAATCATGAACATAGGAGTGAGAACAAATTGTCACCATTTGATAGAAAGACAAGAGAACTGAAATGGGAGTCAAATTATGTAAATTCTGTTTCCAGACTGACATTCATTATGTGTCCTTTATCTCCCTGGACCCCAATATCCTTCCATTATAAATTAAAACATACAGATTAGAAGATTCGTAGGACATAAACTGGATAGTGGTTTAACAAATGAACTTCTTCCTCCTAGTCATACAGTCTCTTTTGCATTTAGAGGTGTCCATGTGACTGAATTATGGCCAATAAAATCTGGTATTAGTAACATACACCACTTTCAGTTCTGCCCCTTAAAAATTCCCACAGGCAAATATGTTTTCCTTTCTCTATTTGCCGAACAGAGAAGACTATAAAGCTGAGGGTCACAAAGCAGCTTTTGCTGACCTGGATGGCTATTGACTGAGTAAAAAAGAAAGTTTTATTGTATGAAGCCACGGAAAATTTGAGATTATTAGAGCAATTACCCTGTGTCACCAATCTGATGGACAAGTATTCTTTTAGTTTCAAATTCTGTAATTTGCCAAAAATCTTTGAGTGAGATAAAAAAAAGTGTAGAAAAAATTGTCAAAATTGCTGTCCTTGCCTAAAATCTTGTTCCTCTCTAATTTATTCTCCTTTGCAGTAATTGGAACACTCTGAAAGAAAGTGACCAATAGAATACAATGGAAGAGATGGGATGTGATTTTTAAGGTTAGATCATAAAAGACAGTGAAGTCCCCACCTTGATCTCTTAGATTACTTGCTCTGGAGAAAACCAGCCACCAAGTCATGAGGACATTCAAACAGTTCCTGGAGAGGCCCAAGTGGACAGGAACCAACTTACCAGCACTAACTTTCTAGTCACATAGCCATGTGATGAGTGGATCCTACTACCCCGGTCAAGCTTTCATAATTGCAGGCCTCATCAACATCTGACTACAACCTCATGAGAGACTCTAAGCTGCTGTGTGTCAGAATTCCTGATTCACAGAAGCTGCAATATTTAATTAATAATCTTTGGGGACTGTTTAACTTTTATTATGAGGAAATTCAAACATACATAAAATAGAGAGATTTATGTATGACCCTTCATATACCCATTGGTTAGTTTGAACAATTGTTAATATTTTGCTGTTTTTTTCTACATAGTTACATGCAATTATCAAATTTAATGGAATTAACAATAGTTCTTTACTATCAGCAAACTTCATATACCAAGTTTCACATGTTGTATTTGATTTACATTTCTTGAGTTTTTCTTATTCTCTAAAATTTTCCCCATCCCCTTTTTTGCCTTTGATCAATTATAGGTACCAGGTTATATGTCAGATAGAGCAGTGTTTCTTACTTTTAATATTTGAAATATGAATTATTCAGGGATCTTATTAAAATGTAGATTATTCTTCAGTAGGTTTGGGAAAGGCCGTGACATTGTATGTTTCCAACAAACTCCCAGATGACACTTGTTTTAATGGTCTGAAGACCACACTTTGAATAACAGTGTTTTATAACCCACTCCAGATGTCATGAATCAGAATCTACATTTTCCCAAGATTCCTAGTTGATTCATATGCATATCAAAATTTGAGAAGCATTGCTATTAAATGAGAAAGCAGGACCATATATAGTAAGGAAATTATAATTATTTTTACCTTTTCTTAGTCCCTTAAGAGAAGGTTGTGATTTGCCTTTTGTTTATACTCAGTTTCTGTTCTGATTGGTCAATCTGCTTTTTTAATTGCCTGAAACCCATGTCATCCTGTTTAAGTATTTTGAATACTTCTGTTATTTTTATATATATATATATATAAAATTATATATATATAAAATTTTAATAGATTGCCAGATAGACATTTACAAGTAACTGAAACTCATAATGAACAATTTTTTTTCTTGTTGGCAGCTGGTTTTATTATATCTGCTTTTATTCTAAATACAAATAGACTAATATGTGTTAGTATTAAATCATCATCAGATAATTAATAAGCATCTCCTGGTTTACACAATTATCTCCTAATACTTGCTATAATTCCCTTTCATCAGCCAGTGCTTATAGATAGGCTTTAATTTCCTCAAAACGTTAGAAGAGAATGTCAACTAATGATGAGAAATGTGATTGCATCTCTCTGTGCTCAACACTCACGCAAGTACTGAGTGTTCAGAATTCTCAGTGTTCAGAATTTTTAAATATCAGAAATAAAGACAAGACGTATCATGGACTACAATAGTGATATTTGTTGAAAAATAGAGTAATTTTTGACATTATCATAATAAGAACTAGGTAAATCTTAAGATACCTTGATAGTAACAGCAAAGAGAGAATCTTAAGTCTTGCGGAGTATTTAAAACAGATATATTGTTATTTTAAAGCAGAGAATATTTAAAAATAACTAAATTCAAATATATTTATCTTATTTTTATTGTTTGAATTTCTTTGTTATAGGTATTTTTTCTTTCCTTTTTAGAGAAATTCACTTTTTAAAAATCATATTTTTTCCTGATTTTACATGCTATTACATTTACATATGTCTGTAACCAGCATGTGCAGTTTGTGTGTCTGTGTGTTTTAAAACTTTATTTAGATGATATCATACTTGTAGGCATCATTATGAGACATGTATTTTCTATATGTAATATTATGTTTCTGAGAAGTCTCCACATGGTTCCATACTCAGGAATCATATACATGCTCTACATTAAAGGAGAAAGGTCTGAAAAAGCTTAATGTACCATTTTCAACAACCAACTTGACTGTTTTAGTCCGAAAGAGAAAATTTCAAATATTAAATTTTAGACATTAGGTAAGATGTCAATTAGGGAAGGTTGGGGGACACATTAGAAATCATTCAAGTAAACTTACTCGTTAGGCAGGTTTTGAGGTCTTTTTGATGTGACATTATTAAATTGGGGTGAAAATATACTTATAACAAATATGTTTTACCTAAGAGTGTGACTTAGGTTAATACACTTTATCATGTTTTATACTGTGTATTTCTTGCCCTCCCTTCTATTTTTCATTTTTTGTTGTGTTAAAACTTTAATTTACTATTTATTGTGCTTACAAAATATATCTAATCCTAAATCCCAGGGAATGTATTTTGATCAGTACAGGGAACAATACTGTGACACGTTTATGGATTAATATCATGAAATAATAAATATTTACTAGATGAAATATACAAAACAGTTGAATAGATTTTGCTCAATCTTTCTTACAATATCACCAAGAGACCAGTTGAAAAATAACAGCACTAAAGTAGTTTTTTTTAGAAAATTTATAATAATTGAAAACAGAACTTTAAGATGAAGTTGCCAGCACAGTCTTATGGCATCATCCCTAGGCACTGTCAGTAAGATTGAAATTTTTGATCTCCATTATTATTTTTGACATAGTACCTTCACAGACAGAGCACAGGTAAATAATGTTCTGTAATGAATTCAGTTCATAGTGCCAGTATCTTGAAAGGCACTGTGCACCAGTGCTTCCTATCATATATCAACAGGGGATTACTAGTCTCAGCTCTTCTCATTTTGCTCTGCAAACTCTGGTGTTTATCTTAATCTTTTCTCTTTTTCCTTACCAACATATCTTTTTTGTATCATTCAGGCAATTTTGCCTAGATATCTTCTTTGGGGATTAAAATTTCTTTTGTATATCCTGGGATCTCTTCTAATAACTAGTGGAAAGGAATTAGGGATTTCAACATTGTTGATTTGTGTGTGTGTGCTAGTCCAATCTAGCAGCAGTTTTTTCATATTCCTAATAAACACAGGAAGAAATTCAGCTTTCCCAATTGCTTGATCACTTTCCAGATTATTGACTCCCAGTAATCAATAGCTGGTAAATGAGTTAACTGAGAAAGAAACATCATACTACTTTTTATTTTTGAGGAGGAGGGACCATTAAAAATCAATAAAAATCAATTAAAGTTTTTCTAAATAAAACAGAAAAAATCCTACTAACCATTAAGGAAAGCAAAGTGGAATTCAAATTTGTCTGATAGAGACATAATTATCTTTTATATCATGAGCATCATGTTAAGTTTGTTTATTTTTATGCTGCAAGGATTAAAAATTTAACTATAAAATAAAACTAAATCTTAATTTCTCTGTAAATGACCCATTTTTAAACTTATGAGTTTATTATGACAATGTAATAAGGATACTTTTAAATTATTGTATTTGTTTTACCTTGGAAGTAGGACAAAATTTTCCCTGTACTCCATTTAGGCTACCCTTGGGCAAAACTGTAGTTCATCTCCCCAATATCTTGATTTTCTTTTATCTCCTCTTGTTTTTATTTTGTGCAATAGATCCCTCTCAAGAACTAAAGTTCCATATTTTCTGTTTCTTTATCCCTTCTTTAAAACTTGATCTCAAGAAAACATCTTATTGATTCATTCAAAGTAGCATAGACATTTTATTAAACTTTTTAAATTTCCATTTTAACACAAGACAAACTTCTAATTTTACTTACACCCATAAATGAAATTCAAATTAGGTATGAGTTGGAGAGGGGGACAACATTTGAGGCATGTCTTATCTTACCATTGTGCATAATATTGAAACTTATGCAATAAATTATTTTCTGTTACATTTGTGCTAGATGTCTGTTGTCACCTCAGTACTATCACTACTGCATTCCAAGGCTGGAAACTGGATTTTTCAAGAATGTACTTTCTTGGATGGTTCTGAGTTAAAGGCTCCCAAATTCCATTGGGTCTCCCTTGTCATCAGAAGCAGTTCTTCCCCATTGCCAGAGAAGATTAGCTTCCCTTGAGTGAAGAATCTATGATGAGCTCTTTTGAAGTAATCACCTTTTTAGAGAATGCTGATTATTCTAAATCTCAGTCCCACCTCCTCTCATTTTTTTTCTAGACATTTATTTAGACTCAAGGTCCTATAAGATACAGGAAGATAAATACAAAGTGTGACCTAGAAGAAGATACCAAACTTGACCCAAATGATAAGATTTTGCTGGTTTATGTTAGGAGAAACCTGAAGGTGATAAAGGCATCTCTCTCTCTCTCTCTCTGTCTGTCCTCTCTCTCTCTCTCTCTCTCTCTCTCTCCAATAAAGACTCTAGATTTAATGTGCTGCCTTGAGCCCATAGGAGAGGCTCTAACAGTGTGCTCTGGTGGTTGACTAAAACCTGAACCTAACAGTCACTATTGTCAAAGTTTGGGATTTAATTTTCCTCCCCTTGGAAGCTACTAAGTTAGCCTGTTACAGTTTTATGGATACCTGTTACAGTTTCACAGAAGACATAGAGAAATGAGATTTCTGGGCCAGGTAGGAAACTTTATTATTCACACCATAGCAAGCAGCATGGGCATCATGTTTGCATCATTTCTCCTTATTTCCCAAGTCCCAAGGGATAATTCAGAGGGCCCAAGTGGATGGTGTTCACACAGTGGGTTTGTGTTGTAACTGAAGAACGAGCTTGGTGAATCGCCTATTTTGTATATAGTATGCATACTCTTTGACTGTCAGAAACATTGCCTCATACCTGAAAGTTGGTCACTGAAAACACAATCTTGTCAAATGCTGGAGGTTAAGAGCAGTCAGGACCTTCTACTCATGGAATACAAGATCATGCAGTTTTGCTCAGAGTTCATGGCAAATTGCCTTTCCATAAATCCCCTTCACCCTAAATATTCTTAGCCAAACTCACATTTTCACATGTATGTGCACTCCATTGGCCACTCTGATTAATCTGATAAACAGAGGCTAAATCCAAATCTATTTAATTTGTTTCATACGGCGTGTAATTAAGGATACTCTCAACAAAATTTCAAGCAGCAATTTGAGACCAATCTGCAGTATTGACCTCAACTATGCCCCACAAGTTTGTGGACCCAGTCAACTGTTAATAAGTGCTAAGAGGATCAGTAGGTCTCATTTGAGATGGACAAGATGTGATCTAAGGTTAGTCTATTATCCATTATCACCTTCTCAAGGGAGTTTAGAATGGACTGCTGATCTTTGGTTTTATTGCCAATAATTACGACGGCAATAGATGGGACTAAAATCCCATTCCCAAAGGAGAGACGTTCTATGGTCTACTCTCCTCTACAAACAGACAAAACTTGAAGGGCACAGATAACGCCAGTTTGGGATTTGTTGATTAATTTGATCTGAATGATCACTGTATTGGTTTGGTTTAGCCACAAAGGCAGTACAATCAAGAAGGTGCAATGTTAATTACTATACATTGCATAACCCAAGGCTGTATGAGTGTCTGGAGAGGCATATGAATTTACCTCAGTAAGATGGAAAAATGGTTGTGTAAGTCATTGTCTTTGCCTACATACAAGTGAGGATCCGTATTCTGAAGCTGATGTTGATGGCATCAGGCACAACAAAATGGTTTAGAACCCATCATGTCTAAATGACATATTGTGTTTTCATAACACATGAATGGGTATGACAAATCCTGCAGCAAGTTAGATTGCCAGCTGCAGCTGCTGCTTGACTCTGAAAGAGCAGGCAACTGCTAGAAGGGATATTCTCAGCAATTAGAGAATATACCCACATTGGTTACCTGACCAATTTAGTTAACAAGGAGGGTCAAATTGAAGGCCCTTGTAACTGCCTCCTCTTGCCCTAAGAGTAAACAAAACAATACAACTCTCCTGGAGGGATTTCAAATGTTTGTAGCACAATCAAGTGCTTCCAAGAAGCAGAGATGGTTACTCATATCACATCCCCATTAAAGTTATCTGTTTGTCTTGTGCAGAAGAGAGGCAGAGGTTGAAGAAGGAAAGAGGAATATTATAAGCTTAATCAGATAGCAACTTATTTGCAGGTAGTGTTCTGAATGTGATTTCTCTACTTGAGAAAAGTAATTTTGTCCATGCTATCTGGTATACAACTAATGTTTAGGGAATTTTTTTTTTCTTTATATCTTTTAGTAGAGACAATCAAATGTGGTTGAATAACAAGAAAAACTACACAAGTCAAATTTCAGAGAAGAATGGATTCCAAGCAGATACTAGTAAACTGTGAAGGAGTTTAGAGAATATTAGGCAATGTGAAGAGTGGCATGGGATGAAGACTTTTGAGTAGGCTAGAATTTGATGGTTAGGGCTGTTTAGAAAAGAATTTAAGTACAACATTTTAGAGTTCACTTTAAGTATAATGGACAGGACAGTCGAGTGATCTGATTTATGTTTTAGAAGGTACTTTCATCTGTCATGTGTAAAATGGATTGAAGTGGGGCAAGAGTGTTAGGCAGGAGGCAGTTAGAAGGTTATTGCATAGTCCAAGTGAGAATTATGTTGGCTTGGACTGAGATGGTAGTAGTGGAGATGCATCAACATGGAAAAATTAGGGAAAGTTTTGGAAAGCAGGGTCAATAGAACTTGATAATGGATTTAAAGTGAGAAACCAAAGGTAACCCTAGGTTTTGGCTTGAGCAAGCCAAACTGGTTAATAGTTTACTGAGCTAGAAGAGACATGAAAGGTGAAGTAAGGGATTGCAGAATGTAGGGAAAAGGTATGATGGGGGAGTAGGAAGACAGAATTCTCAGAGCATATAATATTTGATAATTATTTAACTTTTTTTCAAGTTTTCTTTTAGATTTAGGGGTACATGTACAGGTTTGTTACAAGGGTATATTGCATGATGTTGAGGTTTGGGGTCAGGTGGAAAACGCATCACCCAAGTGGTGAGCATAGTACCCAACAGGTACCCAACAGTACCCAATAGGTAGTTTTTCAACTACCCTCTCTCCCCACTCCTGTAGTCCCCCGTGTCCATTGGTTCCATCCTTATGTTCATGACTACCTAATGTTTATCTCTTACTTATAAGTGAGAACATGTGCTTTGGCTTTCTGTTCCTCTACTAATTCACTTAGAATGATGGCCTCCAGCTGCATCCATGTTGCTGCAAAGGACATGTTTTCATTCTAATTATGGCTGTATGGTATTTCATGCTGGATAAGTACCTCGTTTTCTTGATCCAGTCCAGTGATGGTGGGCACCTAGGTTGATTCCATGTCTTTGCTTTGGTGAATAATGCTGCAATGGACATACGAGTTGCATCTGTCTTTTTGGTTGAATAATTTATTTGCCTTTGGGTATATACCAAGTAATGAGACTAGTGGGTCAAATGGTATTTCTATTTTTAGTTCTTTGCGAAATCTCCAAACTACTTTCTATAGCGATAAAACTAATTGACACACCCACTAACAATGTATAAATGTTACCTTTACTCTGCAGCCTTGCTAACATCTGTTATTTTTTGACTTTTTAATAATAGTCATGCTGACTGGTATGAGATGGTATCTCACTGTGGTTTTCATTTGCATTTCTGTGATGATTAGTGATGATGAACATTTTTTCATATGTTTGTTGGCCTCTTGTATACCTTATTTTGAAAAGTGTCTGTTCATTTCTTTGCCCACTTTTTAATGGGGGTATTAGTTTTTGACTTGTTGAGTTGCTTAAATTCATTGTAGATTCTGGATATTAGAAATTTGTCAGATGCATAGTTTGCAAACATTTTCTCCCATACTGTAGGTTGTCTGTTTACTCTGTTGACCTTTTCTTTTGCTCTGCAGAAGCTCTTTAGTTTAATTAGGTCTCACTTGTCAAGTTTTGGTTTTGTTGCAGTTGCTTCTGAGGACTTAGCAATAAATATTTTTACCAAGGCTGATGTTGAGAAGGGTATTTCCTAGGTTTTCTTTGAGGATTTTTTTATAGTTGTAGGTCTTAGATTTAAATATTTAATCCATCTTCAGTTAATTTTTGTATATAGTGAAGGTTAGAGGTCCAGTTTTATTCTTCTGAATATGGCTAGCCAGTTATCCCAGCACCATTTATTGAATAAGGAGTCCTTTCCTCATTGGTTATTTTTGTTGACTGTCAAGGATCAACTGGTTGTTAGTGTGTGGTTTTACTTCTGGGTTCTCTATTCTGTTCCATTGACCCATGTGTCTGTTTTTGTACCTTTACCAATGGCTTTGCTAAGCCATTTTGGTTACTGTAGCCTTGTAGTATAATTTGAAATTGAGTAAAGTGATACCTCTCACTTTGTTCTTTTTGCTTAGGATTGTTTTGGCCATTTGGGCTCTTTTTTTGGTTCTATATGAATTTTAGAATAGTTGTTTCTAATTCTGTGAAAAATGACATTGGTAGTTTGATGGGAATAGCATTGAATCTGTAGATTGCTTTTGGGAGTATGGCCATTTTAATAATATTGGTTCTTTCAATTCACAAGCATGGTATGTTTTTCCATTTGTTTGTGTCAGCTATGTTTTTAAATTTTTTTTTCAGCAGTGTTCTGTAATTCTCCTTGTAGAGTTCTTTCATCACCGTAGTTAGATCAGTTCCTAGCTATTGTTTTTGTGGCTATTTTAAATGGAATTATGTTATTGATTTGACTCTTAGTTTGGACATTATTCTTATGTAGAAATGCTACTGATTTTTGTACATTATTTTTGTGTCCTGAAACTTTGCTTAAGTCATTTCTCAGTTCTAGGAGCCTTTCCTTGGAATTTTTAGGGTTTTCTAGGTATACAATCATATTGTTCACAAACAGAAATACTTTCTCTTTACGACTGTTTTGGTTCAGACTTCCAGTACTGTACTGAATAGGAGTGGTGAGAGTGAGCATCCTTGTCTTGTTCCAGTTCTTAAGGGGAATGCTTCCAGCTTTCACCTATTCAATACGATGTTGGCTGTAGGTTTGTCGTAGATGGCTCTTATTATTTTCAGATATATTCCTTTGATGCGTAGTTTGTCAAGGGTTTTCATATAAAGAGATGTTAGATTGCATCAAAAGCTTTTTCTGCATGTTTTTAGATGATTATATGAATTTTGTTTCTGTTTATGTAATGAATTATATTTGTTGATTTCCATATGTGGAACCAACCTTGCATCCTAGGAATAAAGCCTACTTTATTGTGGTAGATTAACTTTTTGATGTGCTGCTGGATTTGGTTGGCTCAAATTTCATTGAGGATTTTTGTATCTATGTTTATCAGTGATGTAGGCCTGTAGTTTTCTTTTCTTTCTTTCTTTCTTTCTTTCTTTCTTTCTTTCTTTCTTTCTTTCTTTCTTTCTTTCTTTCTTTCTTTCTTTCTTTCTTTCTTGTTATGTCTTTGTCAGGTTTTGGTATCAGGATAATGCTGGCTTTGTAGAATGAGTTGGAGAGGAGTCCCTCCTCCTCAATTTTTTGTAATAATTGCAGTAGGATTGATACCTACATTTCTTTGTGCATCTGGTGGAATTCAGCTGTGAGTCTATCATGTTCAGGGCTTTTTTTGGTTGGTAGGTTTTACATTACAGATTCAATTTTGAAACTCATTATTAGTCTGTTCAGTTTCAGTTTCTTCCTGATTCAATCTTGGGAGGTTTTGTGTTTCCTGAAATTTAACCATTTCTTCTAGATTTACTAGTTTATGTATATAGAGATGTTCATAATAGTCTCTGAGGATCTTTTGTATTTCTGTGGTATTGGTGGTAATGTCACCTTTTTTTCTGATTGTGCTTATTTGGATCTTCTCCTTTTTTTCTTCATTAATCTAGCTCCAGCCTATTGATCTTGTTTATTCTTTCAAATAGCCAACCTTTGGATTTATCGATTATTTGTATGGATTTTTGGGCCCCAATTTCATTCTGTCCTGGACTGAATTTAGTTATTTTTCTTCTGCTGCTAGCTTTGGGGGCAGTTTGTTCTTGTTTTTCCAGTTCCTCTAGTCATGATGCTAGATAGTTAATTTGAGATCTTCCTAACTTCTTGATGTAGGTGTTTAGCACTATAAACTTTACTTTTAACCATGTTTTTGCTGCATCCAAGGGATGTTGATATTTTGTGTTCCGGTTTTATCTCAATTAATTTTTTTTATTTTTGCTTTAATTTTATTGTTTTCCTGAAAGTCATTCAGGAGCATATTGTTTATTTTCCATGGAAGCATTACAAATGTTGTTGCATTAAATTCTTCTTGGGGTAGTTTGAAGTCTTGAAACAGAGGAAACTTTAATATTTTTCTACACTACCACTGAATGGGGTAATTATCATAAAAGTCCTACAACCAAAATCCTCATCCCCTGATTCTCAGGCTATTATAATTTTTACATGAGATCAGACTAATGTAACAATCGAGAACATATAAAAAAGATGAAAAGTTATAAAAAAGTTTTTTTAAAACATGGAAAAGTTATAAAAAATAATCTATAAATGACATCACACTAATACTCTAAAACTTTGCTAAAGATAAAAAAATTTACTTGGTTTGCCCAAGCCAGAGACATTTTTATAAGGTACCCAAGAAATTAACAGCTATAAAAATAGTGAAAAAATTTTAGATGGGAGCGTAAAACTAAAATCAACTCATTTTCTGGCAGAGTTCTTCCAAAATGTCAAGTCCACAAGAAGGGATGTGTGGCAAAAAGTGTCTTCATAGAGTTGTCTCAGATACCAGCCACTCTCATGCTGACAGTTTTTGTCCTTTTGCTCAGATTGGCTTCAGAGGTGCAAGTATATTGGCAGATGCCTACTCAAGATAGGCCAACGAACACTGAGGGATGTCAGCTGGCTTTTTGTGCTGCACATTGATGTCCTCCAGCACCTCCACGAATGCCTTAACTATGTCAAGTTCTGGACCAGCATGTCTTTCCACTATATTTCATTCCTTAGTTCTAAGAAATCCTCTTTGATAGCATTGTCTGGTTTCTGGACAGATAATTACAATCTTTTTGAAGGAAAAAACATTCTGTCTGTCTTGCAATATCCAGAAACTTCTGTATACACTGATCAACACCAGTTTGAATTTCTTCCTGATTGGTGCCATTGACATAGTTCCGACTCACCAGAGAAGCAAAGCAAGCCTGAAAATATGACTTCAACTTTTCCATCAAGGTACTATTATAAGGTCTCAGAGAACCTGGAGCTTCCTGAAGAAGCAAAGCCTAGCTAGCTTGGGAGCCCCAGTAGGGGTGTTGGGGGACCCAGTGGCTCCCCAGGGAACACATCACCTGGTGGAGCTGCCATATCTTGAATAAGATTTCTTTTAAATAGGCAATGGACATGTTAACTAGCCAGTTGAATATGAATCTGACATTCAAGAGAGTAGTCCAGAACAAATACAGATTTGAGAGTTATTGACCAAGAGAAGGTATTAAAGCCAGGATTTCCCAGAGATAAGGAAAACACAGAGATGAGATGATATATGACCAAATCTGGAGTACTATGAACAGTTGGATGTTAAGCCTAGGAGGAAGAGACAAGAAAGAAGTATATTGAGGAAGGTAGAAGGAAAGCAGGAAAAAGTTGAGTCATAGAAGCCAAGAAAAGAAAGCATTTCAAGAAGGAGGATATAATCAATTCTTTTAAATGCAGTTTAAATTTCAAATATGGTAGGGACAGAGAAGTGATTTCTGATATTTGATAGCATGGAAATTATAGCAACCTTAACAAGAAGAGTCTTGGAGATGTTATAGATATGAAAGTGGTGGGGACAACTGCAAGTTAAGAAGAAAATAAAAGGAATTTAAAGAGATAAATAGAGCTTAATCAAAACAAAAATGGAATATGCAACAACCCAACAACAACAGCAATGAAACAAAAACATAATTTAGCAAATAAAACATCAAAACAACAAAGCCCCCAAACTATCTTTGGATTACCTTTGAGCTATGTTTTAAAAAAAGATTTTTTGCCACTTATCTTCCTCAAACAGTAACCTGTAGTCCACTCACTCAGCTTTACCGCTACGCTGCTCTAGATTCCACTTCCACTGCTCCTGTAAACCCTCTCCACTGTCACTGATGACTGCACAATGAGACTTTATTCTCTACACTCTCTAAAGTCCTTGAAATACTTATAAGGGATGAGACTTTATTCTCTACACTCTCTAAAGTCCTCCTTACTTATAAGGGATGTGTTCCAGGACATTCATTGTATGCCTGAAACCACAAAAAGAAGTGAACTTTATCTATACTATTTTTTATACATCATACCTATGATAAAGTTTAATTTATAAATTAGACACAACAAAAGATTAACCACAATAAGTAATAATAAAATCAAAATATAATAACAATATACTGTAATAAAAGTTATGTGATTATAGTCTCTCTCCCCCCAAATATCTTATTGTGCTATACTTACTTATTGTACTGAACTGCGGTTGGCAGTGGGTAATGAAAATGCAGAAAGCAAAGCTGCAGATAACGGGGAAAATAGTTATTAATTACAGTCGAGACTCCTCCCTTGTCAGCCATGACCTTCTATTACATTGTTTCTCCTTTTTATCATGTTATTCTATGGGTCATCTCTCTTCTTTCCTCCCACAGGTATTGACAATTTTTGTTTTCCTTCAGCATTTATACTTCCATACTAATTGTCCTACTGACTTATGGCTTCAGTGATCCTTCAGTATGAGTGATTCATCTGGTTAAATCTCGATTCACGTTCACTTCCAAGTTCTGCACTTATATCTCCAACTTTCCTATCAACCCTTTCACTTGGATAGCCTGTAAGCAGCCTGTTGCAACTCTGCTCCTCCTCCAAACTTTCCTTAAGATGAAGAAAGTAAGCTATCATAAAGATTATGTTTTTTGTATAGCTGGAAATTTTTCCAGGGTCAGAATAAATTTTATAGAAATAGAAACTCCTTTGAAACGTTTCTTAGAACTTTAATGTTTAAATAGAAAACAGTTGTTAGTAGGAATCTTTTACTTCTGCCAAATGCTGAGAGCTATGTAGAAAGCATGCTTGTATAGAGTCATTAATCAAATATTCAAGAAGATATTAATAATCCAAAAATAAGTTATCAGTGTGCATTTTAATTAGAGATAATACACTTAATACTAGAGTAGAAATATAGTTTGGAATGTGAACAGTGGGCATTTAAGATACAATATTTTCATTGTGTTTTCCTGTAAGAAACCATAATGTATACATATGTATATAGCAATTAAGGCAATGATTATGATTGTAACTAATTAATTATATTTACCTCAAGCGCTTAGTTAATGTTACCTGGATAATGATCATGCAAATTATTTTTGTTAATAGGTAGCAGTTTTGAATAAATAAAAACAGTTTTAAGGAGGAAGTGTTATTTAGGAGGCCATTGAAGCACTCATAGGAGTTGGGTAGGAAGCTACAGGGAAACTGAGTGAGCACTGAGGTGAAAACTCAGAATGTCTGCATAAATCTGAGACAAGTTCAATTTCACTGAATATCTGTGGGTATGATAAAGGTGAAGATAAACCTGAGAAAATATTGTGAATGGACTTGAATACCTAGCTCTGAAATGTGACCTTCCAGAGATAGTGAACAACCATAACATTGTTTTTTAGTTGCCTGAAAAATGAAGGGGCACAAATTTTAGAAAATATAATCTGACAATGGTGCACAAAATTCATTCGTGGCTGGGGAGGAAGGAGGTGAATAACTGGTTTCCTTGTGGTAGTAGTCTGTATGTGAAGAAGGTACCATGACTGACATTGTTGCATTTCACATGGTAGAAATGGCTGTAATTTGCCCAGACCTGAGCCTCCCATTTCCCATGTGAAGCCTAGAACTGTGGGGCCAATCAGAGACAAATTATTGCTCTTTGTGCATATCTAAATTCTTGTTCATGGCAAACACACACAGTCATCATTGGTTTCTAGCCTTATACTGTCCAAGCCAGAAAGCTTATCATCCCCATTTAGAATTTTTGACTAGTGAATAAAAATTTTAACTTTCTGGGAAGCTTTGTGTTTTATTTTTTATGTTATTTTTATAAGAACAAGGGCCTTAGGACCAGTTGACTTGTGTTTGATTTCTCTTTCTTGTGCATATTATGAAAGTCACAATTCTTGGAGGCCACATTTCCTGGTGCAAGATGAGTGAAGGAATACATAACTCAAGGTTTTTAAGATTGTCAGTGAGATAAATTATGTAAAGAATCAAGCTTATTGACTTGCTTATATGGGCAATCGATAAATAATACTGGCTTTCCTCCTCATTATAATTGACCTTTTGCAGAATGGCATTATTGATAATTTCTTTCTTTTAACTCACCTCCGTCTCTCCTCTTCAATAACATCTACTTTTCTGGTTCTTCTCACACCCCTCTTTCCCTCTGCATACTTTTTTGTTTCATTGGCATTTCGTTTTCTTATAAATTGACTTTTTCTAGAGTCCTATTCTCTGCCCTTTTTCTTTTGTACTCTTCTTAGGTAATCTCTCTAATAACCACAATTTCAAACACTATATGAAAAAATGATGTTTTCAAGTTTTTAGATTTAATAGAATCTATCTCATATCAGTTTTTCCTATGGCCAGCTAAATGTATACTCCTATATACTACACAAATATTTAAGACTCAACATATCATCTTAGTTTGTTTCCTTTTTGTCCTAGTCCTAAGCTGCTACAACAAAATATTAGAAACAGGACAGCTTATAAATACTAATTTCTTTTGTCAGAGTTTTGGAGGTTGGGAAATCCAAGATCAAGGTGCCTACAGATTCAGTGTCTGGTGAGGGCCTGCTTCCTGGTTCATAGATGGAGGGCTGTCTTCTCATTGTCCTCACATGTCAGAAGGGGCAGGAAATTTCCCTGAGTTCTCTTTTATTAGGGCACTAATCTCTTTCATGAGGGCTCCATCCTCATGACCTAATCACCTCCTAAAGGGCCACACCTCCAAATACCAAGACATTGGGAATTAGATTTTAACATATGAATTTGGGGGGACACAAATACTCTACAGCCACTTTCTTGTGCAATTTCCTCTTAAATTTTCAGCAAAGAGTGTCACTATCAACTGACTTTTCATGACAGTATCCTAAGAATGTGTCTAGACACTTTCCTCTGTCTTATATTCTGTTACAGAAAAATTGTTACCTCCTAAATTGTTTCCAATATGCCTCACTTCTTTCTGAAATGGCCACAGTTCAGGCTTTCTTTCCATAGATTATTATTGTATCCTTCTGACATGTTCACAAGGATTCCATCTTTTCCTTCTGCAAATTCTTCCAGAGTCATTTTTCTAAAATACAAATATGATACCCATATATGTCAGGGTAAAACTCAAAATCCTCACTTGATGTACAAGGCCTCTAGGAGTCAAGACTTGCCTGAGGCTTCGGCCTCATTGGTCTCACTAAACTACTGCATATATCAGAGTGCAATATTAAAGCCTTTTTTGCAGAAATGGTTTTCTCTATTTATCGTGTTCTTCCCCATCTTGTCTTTAATCTCTATACATCTTTTAAACTGTCAGCTGAAAAGTCAATTATTTAACATTCAGCAGATTCTTATTAAACCCCAACTTAATGTGCCAGGCACTGTGCTAGCTAGTTCTTTGTGAATAATTCCTAGACACTCAGACACTTCTCATTCTGCTTTGTTCACATATCTATTATCAAATTGAATTATCAGGATTTGCATTAATATCTGCTTCTTTTACTGAACCGTGTGCTTCCAGAGGGCAGAAAATTTGTCTTTATCATCTAGGTATTATTAACTCTTAACACAGTCATAGATAATAATTAAGCTCTGAACAAGTGAACAAATGGTTACTTTAAATAACATTTCTTAGAGAGATTGGAAAAAGTATAATTTGACTTGAGCTTAGTAAAATACAAACGTGTTTCCTGACATTCTAAGCCTACTGGGCCAGAAAATGAGTGTTTTAAAATAAATGGAACACCTCAGCATTCTAGTTAATTGGCATGAATAATTTCTGAAAGAAGGTGGAATATCAAATAGCTATCTACTTTACCTCTTTTTAATATATATTGTATCTATTTTGATAGAAATTAGCAATAAACCAAACAGATGTTTACTCACAGATATCACTGATTTTCATTTGAGTGTGGATAATGAGCACTAAGAAGGCAGGTAGAGTTCCCAGAGAGTAATTGATGTTGATGTTTTGTGCTATCATGTGGATACTTTGAAAAAAGAAGAGACGCTAGACTCTCATTACATGCCCAATAATTACAAGCAAGGGCCATGTGGATCAATGATTCTTTAATGAAATGCTGTGTAGTGCACACTGTCATTATTTTATTCTTACAAATAGGAAGCAAGAACGAATGATTCTATTGAATTCATGGGCATAAAAGTCTATTTGGATTGTAAACTCAATCTCCTCCTTTTATAAATGAGGGAATTGAAGACCAAAGACATTAAAGTACTAATTTCAGCTGACAAAGAAGAGCTAGTGTTAGAGCCAGGATAGAGGTCAGACATTGTAACTAAAATTTCTTTCAATTGTTTTAAATTGCAGCAGAAGATGATACCTTGTGAACCATGAGGAATCAAGACTGGCATTATATTAAATTTTTTTTTTTTACCTTTTCCTCCTTTTTTTAATTTTAAAATGTATATTTTTAGAGACAGGATCTTGCTGTGTCACCCAGGCTGGGGCTCAGTGACTCAATCATAGCTCACTGCAGACTTGACTCCTGAGCTTAAGTGGTCCTCCTACCTCAACCTCCTGAATAGCTAGGACTGCAGACATCACATTAATTTTAAACACATTAATCAGTCATTAATTATTTGCATATGTGTATTAATTATATTGTTAATTTTCCATGTTAACTAGCTCAGATTTGATATTAATTTTATATCAAATATTTTACAGATTTTATTTTTTCTTTGTTAGCTCTTGAACAGCATCAAAATATTGGCAGCTTTTCCTTTAACTTTGTGCAGATAACTATGATTTATGGTGTTTAATGCAGTTATTTATCTCAGGCCCCATAGAATACCAGATCTAGACTTCCTGTATTATATTTCTACTGGGTTTCCTATACTTCCTGGGAAAGTTGTTGGAATGAGTTGGTAACAGGTCAGATCCTCAGGAGCTCAGGATTAGAATTCACTAGGAAATTAGTGTGACAAGAAGGCCAACTGTTGATCTGGGAGTGGAATAAACAAAGAGAGAGAGCAAAGAAAGGAAAACAAGTGGTAGAACAGAGGAAACAAACAACAGAATAGCAAGGGCAGTATTTAAGGTATTTGAGGAAAGTAAGGAAGGAACTCAGAATGGTAAGGTAAGAAAATTAGGCCTGGAAAGATTGAATAAATTCCTGCTTGTTAGGGGTAAGATATTGTGCTACTCATTTTTCAGTTATCTCATTTAATCCTCACAATTCCAGAACATATTTTCATTTTACAGGTGAGGAAATAAGATGCATTGAAGTTAAGCCATGTGCCCAAGTCACATACTCAGTAAATGTCAGGAGTAGGATTCAAACCTAGACTTGGTATCTCTTCCTGGAGCAGAAGGAAAGGTACATTAAATGTGTCTCAAAATGATAGTTCAAGGCTGGTAAGGGTGGCCTTGAAAATTTAATGCTTCTTAGTAGGTCCTCTATTCTAACTGTATCTTGATTTAAATGGCCCTATAGTGCCGACCTTGGGAACTTCAATGGTTTCCTTACCAAAAGGGCCCTGAAAAAATGAGGCGAACTTCTAAATCCTTGGTAGTTGGATTATTGAAGACTTTTTTGAAAGAAGTGAGAGAATTCTCCTTTCATTGGTTGTAGCAGAAACATAACAGTGAGAAATAACAATAATGTAAGACCTCCCAGAAATGAAGGAGCAATAGCTTTTTTCTTCTCTGGCTGCAGAAATCACTGAGTGAATATCAGTCCTAAATGGGAAGGAGGGTGTGTGTATGTGTGTGGTGGTGGTGGTGGTGGTTGTGGTAGTGGTCCTATTCATCAAACTAGGCTGGGATTTGGAGCCGGATGTGATTGTAATTACACCTGAGCTCTTGATTGTTCCAATATAGAGTATAATTTGGGAGCAAGGTTACTAACAAATTAAATTACACTGCACACAAATTCATTCAAATGCCCAATACCTGCATTAAAATATTTTAAAAATCACAGCTCTTAGGTTTTATTGAAAAGAATAATGTATTTATTATTTACATAAAATAAATATGGCAAGTTACTAAGAAGAAAGTAAAAAATAAGCCAAAGTCTACATAACAGAAATAATCGTTGTAAATATTTGTTAAATAGAATGTATTGTGTCTCTTTGTATATATATATACAGAGAGACAGTAGGTAGGTAACAATAATTTGGGAGCAGGTATGATAATATGCTACATGTAATTTTTAATTAAAATATAACATTTAACATGCATTTAAAAAAAAAAAAACAGGTCTGTTGCGGTGGCTTACACCTATAATCCCAGCACTTTGGGAGACTGAGGCAGGTGGATCACCTAAGGTCAGGAGTTTAAGACCAGCCTGGCCAACATGGTGAATCCCATCTGTCTACTAAAAATACAAAAATTAGCCGGGCATAATGGTGGGCGCCTGTAATCCCAGCTACTCAGGAGTCTGAGGCAGGAGAATTGCTTGACCCTGGGAGGCAGAGGTTGCAGTGAGCGGAGATCATGCCACTGCACTCCAGCCTACGTGATAGAGCAAGACTGTCTCAAAGACAAACAAACAAGCAACAACAACAACAAAAACCCACCAGAAAATAAAGTAATTTCTTAATTTCAGGCTGATTTTTTTTTTTTTTTTTTGAAATGGTTTTGCTCTGTCGACCAGGCTGTAGTACACTGGTGCAGTCGTGGCCTGCTACTTACTTGAACTCTTTACCTCAAGTGATCCTCCAACCTTATCCTTAACTAGCTAGGACTACAAGTGTGCACAACCACACTTGACTAATTTTTATATTTTTTTGTAGAAACGGAGTCTAGTTTTGTTACCTAGAATTGTCTTGAACTCTTGGCTTCAAACAATTCTCCTGCCTTTGTCTCCTAAATTGTTGTGACTACAGGTGTGAGCCATTGTGCCTGGCCTAAATATTTGTTTCTTTTTTTAAATCACAAAGCAATATAAATCCCTAGAATATTTCTCTAAGATTAAAAAACATCTAAAAATTTAAGAGAGTGATGTCACTGAATTTCTTAACTACATGTTTTTTTTTTTAATACGGTTACAGATTTTTAACTATGAATAAGAACATTAGCATACTTACACTATTCCTCCTTCTCCCCACCTCCCACATACGTAGTTCCTTCATGTTTTCCTGAACTAATTTTATTTTTGCCTTATTTTTCTTAAAAACTTTTAATTTCTGCTATCTTGCTATATTTTATAATATGTATTTTTGTAAACCATCCTTAGTTTATAATAGGAACATGGCAGAATATAAATAAATCATAGATAAACATACTAGAAGTTATTACAATTTAAAATTTTGATAATTCTGACTTATGATTTACCAGTAATTTTTTGGTATGCAATAGTATGTGTAATGGTTACCTCTAGTTCTGTATTCACTATTGAAGGCATGCTTTAGAGCAGCACAGAAGTCTCTTCAAATCAGTGTCTACCTCTTCACTAATAAATCTGTATAAATTGTTGTGTCTTCAATTTACCATTAATAAGCAGTAGAAAAAATTGTTTTGCTTTTCTTTGGTACTGAAACTCTGTCTTCTCATATAGTGAGGCCATGAGGTGAGTGACTCCCAGTTTGCTATTTTTTAAACTACAGGTTGTTAAGTCAGATCTGCCAGGATCAGGTCCTAAAAGTGCTATTTTTCACACATCAAAATCCAAGTTGAAATACTGGCTTGTTTGTTAAGATTAATTAGCTATAGGTAATACTTGCACCTTGCCTCATTAAAAGAAGAAAAAAATGCCCCACTGTATTCACTCACAAAATTTTAGAAGAAAAGTTAATGATGAATGTAAACAAACTTCATGCAAATACAACATTTTTACCATTTAGGAAAAATAAAAACATGTTTTTTCCCCCCCAAAGTAGAGATAATCACTGATAATGTAATTTGCAGCTGCTTTCTTCATGTGACCTCTGTTTTTTTTTTTTTCCCAAGTATCAGAAAATTGCAAACTTGACCATCTGATCTCAGGTATTTGAGCAGTACTGGGTGTTAAAAAAAATACTGGAATTAGATACATAGTAGCTCTGTCATAATTGGATTTGAACTTTGACAAGTTTCTTAACCCTATGAGCCTCAGTTTCATTTGAAAAATGATGGGATTAAACTAGCAGGTCACTAAGTGCCTTCTATTTGTAAAACCTTTGCTCCTAACTGAGCTATATTGAAAATATGAGTGCCCTCTTGAGTGTTCCTATATCAAGTTGCATTGCAACAATTTTAAAACATTGTTTAAACAAAATACGTTGACTTTGAAAAATAAAAAATCTTTGAAAAGAAGTATGAAATGAAAATAAGTAAATAAAAGATATGTTGACTTCCTTTAACTTAAGCATTAAGGGGTTTTGTGAAATAAAACAAGTATAACTGAGTGTCCAACCTCAACACATCAGTGATCGTATTTCTGTGACAAGAACCACATTGCATCTCTGAAGCCCTGTAGTACTTCCCTGGATTTGTCCCGCAGACCAAGGCACATTGTAGTTTTAAACACAGACTGGAAATTTTCAGAAGATTCAGTAGAAGTTATGGACCAGGAAAGATGGATTTGGTCGTAATTCAGACATTTAGTTTATTGGCTCTGACAATTTCTCTAGGCTCCAGGAATATACGTTTTAAATAGTGGCTATTTATCCCATGAAATACCCAAAATTAAACAGTTTAATTTTTAAAAAGCAGTATTTATTTAGAAATTCAAGATTTTTTAAAAATTTGCATATGGTCATGAATAACTTTATCTTCTATTAGATGATCATCATGAAACAGTAAATGAATGTATTTAAATTAATAGGTTTCAAAGATGAGACACAAGCCATGGACTTTCAAAATATATCTTTTAGATTATAAAAATAATTCATGCTAATCATAGAAATTTTATAATTTATAGGAAAGTATAAAGAAACATAAACTTATCAGTTTCATCATCTGGAGATAACTACTGCTCCCATTTTTCTGTAAATTTTTTTTTCTTTTTTTCCATTCACACCAGCAAAAATATTTTCACTTTAAGCGTCAGTGGGATTACGTTGTATATACAGTTTTTGATTCCTCCCCTTCCCACTCATATCCTTAAATGATTATAGAAAAATGCCTCTAATTGCTACATAATATTCCCTTGTTTTGACCATTCAAATACCTTGCTGGCTTTTAATGATTATAAATACTGCTACAATAAAGATCCTTGCATATAAAATATATTTTTCTGTTTATTTCATCAGTATGAATTCATACAAGTTCTATTAGTCTGTTTTATCAGTCCTCTGCTGATAAAGACATACCTCAGACTGGGAAGAAAAAGAGGTTTAATGGACTTACAATTCCACATGGCTAGGGAGGCCTCACAATCATGGTGGAAGACAAGGAGGAGCAAATCACATCTTACGTGGATGGCAGCAGGCAAAAAGAGAGTTTGTGCAGGGAAACTCTTATTTTTAGAACCATCCGATCTCATGAAATTCATTCAGTATGACAAACAGCACAGGAAAGATCCAACCCCGTAATTCAATCACCTTTCACCAGGTTCCTCCCACGACACGTGGGAATTGTGGGAGTTACAATTGAAGATGAGATTTGGGTGAGAACACAGCCAAACCATATCATTCCGGCCCTGGGCCCTCCCAAATCTCATGTCTTCACATTTCAAAACCACTCATGCCTTCCCAACAGTCTCCCAAAGTCTTAACTCATTTCAGCATTAACTCCAAAGTCCACAATCCAAGGTCTCATCTGAGACAAGGCAAGTTCCTTCTGCCTATGAGCCTGTAAAACAAAAGCAAGTTAGTTACTTCCTAGATATAGTGAGGGTACAGGCATTGGGTAAATACAGCTGTTCCAAATGCAGGAAATTGGCCCAAACCAAGGGCCCCATGCAAGTCCAAAATCCAACAGGGCAGTCAAATCTTAAGGCTCCAAAATGACCTCTGTGTCTTGCATCTGGGTCACACTGATGCAAGAGATGGGTTCCCATGGTTTTGGGCAACTCTGCTCCTGTGGCTTTGTAAGGTATAGCCTCCATCCTGGCTGCTTTCATGGGCTGGCTTCAGTGTCTGTGGCTTTTCCAGGTGCAGGGTGCAAGCTTTTGGTGGATCTACCATTCTGGGGTCTGGAGGACGGTGGCCCTTTTCTCATAGCTCCACTAGGTGGTGCTCCAGTAGAGACTCTATGTGTGGGCTGCAACCCCACATTTCCCTTCCACACTGCTCTAGCAGAGGTTCTCCATAAGGACCTTGCCCCTGCAGCAAACTTCTGCCTGGACATCCAGGTATTTCCATACATCCTCTGAAATGTAGGTGGAGGTCCCCAAACCTCAATTCCTGACTTCTATGCACACACAGGCTCAGTACCATGTGGAAGCTGCCAAGGCTTGGGGCTTACACCCTCTGAATAAACAGCCCAAGCTGTACCTTGGCCCCTTTTAGTCATGGCTGGAGCAGCAGGGACACAGAGCACCAAGTCCCTAGACTGCACACAGCAAAGGGACCCTTGGCCTGGTCCACAAAACCATTTTTTCTCCTAAACCTACAGGCTGGTGATGGGATGGGCTGCCGTGAAGATCTCTGACATGCCGTGGAGATATTTTCCCCATTGTCTTGGGGCTTAACATTTGGCTCCTTGTTACTTACGCAAATTTCTGCAGGTAACTTGAATTTCTCCTCAGAAAATGGGATTTTCTTTTCTATTGCATTTTCAGGCTGCAAACTTTCCAAACTTTTATGCTGTTTTTCTTATAAAATGAAATGCCTTTAACAGCACCCAAGTGACCTCTTGAACGCCTTTAGAAATTTCTCCTACCAAAAACCCTAAATCATCTCTTTCAGGTTCAAAGTACCACAAATCTCTAGGACAGGGGCAAAATGCCACCAGCCTCTTTGCTAAAACATAAGAGTCACCTTTGCTCCAGTTCACAAGTTCCCCATCTCCATCTGAGACCACCTCAGCCTGGACGTTGTTGCTCATATTATTATCGGCATTTTTGTCAAAGCCACTCAACAAGTCTCTAGGAAGTTCCACACTTTCCCACATTTTCCTTTCTTCTGAGCCCTCCAAACTGTTCCAACCTTTGCCTGTTATGTAGTTCCAAAGTCACTTCCACGTTTTTGAGTATCCTTTCAGCCATGCCCCACTCTATTCTTATGAATTTACTGTGTTAGTCCATTTTCACATTGCTGATAAAGACATACCCAAGACTGGGCAATTTACAAGAAAAAGAGATTTAATTGTACTTACAGTTCCACATGACTGGGGAGGCCTCACAATCACGGTGGAAGGCAAGGAGGAGCAAGTCACATCTTACGTGGACGGCAACAGGTAAAAAAAGAGACCTTGTGCAGGGAAACTCCTGTTTTTAAAACCATCAGAACTCATGAGACTCATTCACTATCATGAGAACAGCACAGGAAAGATCCACCTCCGTGATTCAACCGCCTCTCATCAGGTTCCTCCCATGACACATGGGAATTGTGAGAGTTACAATTGAAGATGAGATTTGGGTGGACACACAGCCAAACCATATCCAAGTAAACCCTATTTAATAATTTTTAAACTTCTTTACACATATTATGAAGTTTTTTCCCATAATAATTTTAATTTACTAATTCACTAAGCCACTATCACTTTGTTGGATGGAGAACACACAACATACCATACACATTCATTATGAAGATTTTATATATACAGTATATAAAATGCATCTCTCATCTATTCATCTAATAGCTGATGGCAACTTATTTAGTAGATAAGAATATATGAGTAATATTTGTTTTGCATTCAGCTGTGTCTTATTTTGGGTTCCACAGATACGGAACTTCAAGTGAGTTTTCTAAAGCAAGAGACTTATTACAAAAGCACTTTTAAAAGAAATCTGTAGGCAGAAGAAGGAAACATTGTTGGAAAGAGAGAGGAAAGCCAAAGAAACACATGGCTAGAAGGGAAGCCTAGCCTTAGCTGATCCCACAGAGAGTTCTGAAACGTAACTTGTACTGTGCTGCAGAGCCTGTACTGAGGCAAAGGAGCAGGACTTTTGTGCCACAACATGTCCATAACTGGCTTTGGGAATCCCTGGGTTAGAGGCATAAGTTTCAGACCCCGCTGCATCAGGTGGTTCCAATCACCTAAGGACATGCTCCTGGGAAAACTTTTAGGTGAAAGCTGTTAACAGCACTTGCAACAGCCAAAAGTCAAGGGTCAATATGTGTGGGGGGTTTTGGCCTTCTTTTCTGTTCTATTGATCCATGTCTATTTTTTTTTTTTTTTTTTTTTTTGCTAATACCACATTCTTCTAATTATTTTAACTTGGTAATAAGTACTATACCATCTTATTATTTATTCTTCAATTGTGTATTAGCTGTTCTTGGCTCTTTGCACCATCATTCATATTTAAAAATAAGTTTGCCAATTTCTTGTCCCTAAAATCTTTTAGGGTACTTGGGAACACATTCATTCTATGAATACATTTACAGGGAACATCACAGTATTGTATGTTACAATCCATGAATATGGTATATATTTCTATTTCTCAAATTTCTTCTCAGTGTCACTGATTCATTTATTTTGATCTCAAGTATGTAATCTGCTGCTTAAGTTTTAATTCTGTTAGTCTGCTTTTTATTTCCTCATAATCTTTAACTCAGCTCTTTTCACTGCAGGCAGCCACTGTAAAACATGTTAGCTAATTCTTCAAGTGATATTGTTGTATTTCTACAAAATATGTTTATATTACAATTCATTGATTTTAAATTTGACATTATCTTAACTTTCTACCATGAAAAATGAGGATTTATCTCTCTTGCCATCACTTCCCTCATGTTCACATATTTCCTCTTGTATCTTATCAACAGTTATATTGCTTTTCCTATTAACTTTTACTGTTTATATCATTCTCTTTACATAAATATTTTTCAGTGGCATGTGTAATATGATGATTTTTTTTTCTATTGTGACTTTTTGTTTTTCCTGGATTTAATGGTTACTTTTTTTTTAGTAGTCTATGCTGTTTTGCATACATAGAACTAATCTTTCTTTAAATACTCTATAGAATACATAAGCCTTTAGGAGATCTGTCAGTCCAAGTGTTTTTTCTTCAGATATCCACTCCATATTTTCCCCCTAATCCACTCTAGATGTGTTGCATTCTCAGTTTGATAAAGTGATCTTGTTTTGGGAATTTCCTTGGTCCTGATGATTTTGTTTATGTTTTCCCTAATTATGTTGATCCCATCAATTTCTCTGAGTTTATTATTTTATTTCAATGGACCACATTCTTCAGGAGATTGTTGAGGATGTGGACGAGAGAGAATTATTTTGAGACACTCTGTGTCTAGAAAAGTTTTTATCCTACCCTTGAATTTGATTTGATGTTTTGGCTAGATATAGAACTAATGGTTAAACAAATGCTTTCCTCTCAGGAATTTCTTCACTTTTTTAGCTTCTAATTTTGCTTTTGAGAAGTCTGATATCATTTAATTGTAAATACATTGCATATAATCCACTTGGGTTTTTTTTTTTTTTTTTGTAGACATTAAGGTATCAGTTTTCTGTATAGTATTTTGAAAATTCAATTATTATCTACCCATCAATTTTCCACTAAGATTTTTCCTAAATTTATTTATATTTCTCATATTTTATTATCTTCTCTATATTTCATTTTGTCCTTTTACATTTATATCTAACTAATTCTTTATTGTATTTCAGTGATATTTTAAAAGTGAGTGGATATAAATATGGATGTCCAATCCATGATATTTAAGCAGAAGTCTCTACATTTCTTTCAAAGGGTTTGCCTTGATTTAAAGTCTATTAAAAAGACCAAATAGTTTTTAAAAATATATATTATGAAAATGATACATCTGATAATCACTAATATGCTCATCTTCCTGGTCTCAAATATTATTTTATTTTCATCAACTTGCTATATTTTTTGGCCTTAGCAGCTCTTAAAAGAATTAATTTGTTATAGAATAAGATGAGATATCTCTAGAGTCAAACTTTGCCAACAGAATGATTATGATTCATATTTGGCTGTGATCCCAGATGCAGAAAGGATTGATAAGCTTCCTTGGCCCAATTTACAGTGTCTAGCAGGAATTTAGTTAGGGCAGATCTTTTGAATTCATGGTTAACCTGTTTCAGTTTGCACCACTGGTGGCCATTTCTGAATATTTGAGGAAGATGAAATACTATTTGAAGTAAAGGAGGCAATCTAGTGTCTCATAAAACAATAACCTCACTTTATAGTCTGTGAAAATCGTGCGATCTTTAGCAAGGGGAAAAACTAGGAGGACAAAGTATCTCCTGCCAACTATTAGTGCAATGCATTGTTCTTGTTTTCTTTGTTAGCAATGATAAAGCATGTGTCGAGCTTTGATTATGATTATTAAGTACTGTATATCTTGTAGTTTATAAGATTTCATCATAGATCTATCAGTAATTTGAAATATGTAAGTATAAGTTTTTACAGTGTAGAGTTTTATTGTTTTTATTGTTTTTGCTTTTGTTTTTTGAGACAGGGTCTCACTCTCTTGCCCAGGCTGGGAAATAGTCACATGATCTTGGCTCACTGTAGCCTTGACTTCCTGGGTTCAAGTGATCTTCCCACCTTAGCCTCCTGAGTAGCTGGGACTACAGGTGTGCATCACCATGTCCACTTAATTTTTGTATTTTCTGTAGAGACAGGATTTCACCATGTTGCCTTGGCTGGTCTTGAACTCCTGAGCTCAAGGGATCTGCCTACCTGATCCTTTAAAAGTGCTGTGATTATAGGTGTGTGCCATGCACTGGCAGTGTTGTTTTTAAATGTATTCTGTATTTTCATAAATATTTCAGTGAAAATATTAGGTATTGCTATTCTAGATGTTTTATGTGGAGAAAACTATGTTAGAGTTCTCTAGTTAGATGTTATCTTACTCTGAAAATTGAATCCATGTGTCTAAATTTTTCCTACTAGGTAGAAAATATCAGACTAAATAGTTTTTAAGGTCCAAACTACTGTATTTCTTTAACCTATACTCAGAGTAAATTTTTCTTAGTGGTAATGATATTCATTCTGAGTTTATCCAAACTATTGGATATTAACACTATGTGCTAGCAACCACTTTACGATTACTTTAGAGATGCCAGCAGACTGACACAAATAATTAATTATAAACCATTAAAAATGATTGAAAATTACATGTCATTAAGTCATCTTTAGAAAAATAACACTTTAAAAGTTCCATTAATTATCTGAGTTTAGCAGTCACTGTTATTGTTTCTTACATATCAGCTAGAATTAGACTCTTAATTCATTGCTGATTATGGGACTGCATATTATGCCCAACAGGAGTCTTGTTTTTTTTCTTTACTGCAAAGCGGTGACAGCTTCTTCTGGCAACCTTAGTATAATGTGATTTCAAAATAATGTTTAGTCTGGAAACTGGTGTTCCTTCCTGCGTGGTGAGTGATAAAATTTGGGCATGTTGCTTCCTGTTGTTGCATTGCTTCCAAAGTGCACTGTAATTGTAAATAAAAGAAGGATTAATAAAAATGGTGAAATCTGCACCTCATTTTAAGGATTATTGTTTTTAAACTCAATCTTTGTTCCAGAAGCTTAATTTTTTTCTGATTCTGTTTGTTGACAAAGCAGTAGCATATGGCGTAGTAGAAAAACATAAGCAGCTTTGAGTCCATCATAAAACTCTAACTACCTATTAGTTTTTGGAAAATTATTTAAAAGTCTGAAACTTATTTTCCACCTTCGTAAAATTTTGTAATTTATATAATATTTCATAGTACTTATGAGAGAAGACTCCTAAACCAGGCAGATTGGTTGTGAATTTGGGCTGCAATCTTTTAAGAGCTGTGTGATTTTGCTTGTTCTACTTAATCTAAGACTCAGTTATCTCATTGCTGGAAATGGGGTTAATAGTGCTTTGTGGGCTTCTTCTGAGCATTAAATCAGATAATTCATGTAAAAAATTTAACACAATACCTGGCACTGCTAAACACTTATTAACTGTCAGGTATTATTATTAACTCTTACTAAATACAATGCAGACCCATGCAGAAAGCACTCAAACTATTATTACTGAGCATGCAGGAGACTCAGTAGGTGTGCTGTTAAGCAGTAATTATAATTAGTCTCTTTTCTCTGTGTGTCTATTATCTAATATGTTCTGAGATGATATTGCTGACAGGACATCTATTCAGTCATTCAATTATGGTGATGACTCATGTTTGGCCTGTTCTACTTTTCCACTTCATTGGATTCAGCATGAATTTTCTCAAATTGAATTGTCCTTTTTGTTTTTGACTGCACACAACAGATTACTGTCTAGTACCAGTATTTCTTGACTGAGAAATACCTAATTATTCTTTATTCTGATGAAGGAGTGTTTTTAAAATTCTGTAGCAGGTATGTCATCTGGGATTTTAACAAGTTATATATTTTTTCCCATTGCAAAAGATATATGATACTAATTTCCTATTAATATAGATCTGAGAATGGTTGTATTACATTATAGGAACTTTACTAGGAGATGATTATTCCCTTATTTTTTGGTATTATAAAAATTTACCCCTACGTGATGAGAAAAGCCCATGCTGACCAGTAGTGTAATGACCAGGTAGCATAAGTAGTGCTACTGTGTTGCTTCTAAGACTGGGAGCAGAATTTGCTTAGACACTTTACCAGAGACCTTTTTAGGGTAGTGCAGCTCCTGAGTAGTGGTTGAATCTTCTCTTGCAGCCACATGGGAATAGAGATTTAGAGGCTCAGAAAGGGAGCTGGGAAGTGAACACCCAGACAGGCTCAGGCCTTTAACTTCTGTGCTCAAGACTGTGAATATTGCAAACTGTGGCACTGACAGCCATGAAAATGAGCTTTCCCATTAACCCCGACCTTTCCTGGAGAGGGTACCAAGGTAGGGAATGAGGAAAGAGACAGTTTTAAAGTTCTTCCTGTGATCAATAAGTTTTTGACATCTTTATATGTATTCTTTTTGTTTTGTAACTCTATAAACCAATGTTTTAAGAAGAGATTTCTCTCTAAATGCTCTTTTTAAAAGTTTAATGTTTTATTTTATATCATGCATTTATCAGTATGGCTTTGATGTATAAAAGTGAGCTTGTAGAGACTTTATTACTAAAGATAAACCATTTAATGAAAAAAGAGTAAAATTAGATTAGTTGCTTATCTCCTTTGGAATATTGTATTTCTTTTTACTTATTCTCTTACTTTTTGATATTATAAAAATGAGAAAATCTTGCATTGTTCATATTAATCTCTAGTGGTTTGTTTTGTGCTCTAGACTCTAGAATAAAATTTATCTTCTGTATTAGATACATACAGAGATATCTCTCTGTTCTTGGAATGGATTATTATTTCCCAGGCCAATAAATCAAGGAAGCTGACTGCAAGCTCCAAAACTAAATAACCAAGTTGTTGAGCCACTAACAAGCATATGCAATTCATCACTTAAATGATACATGCCAAAACAGGTAAAGAGTTTGTAAAGGATGTGCCGCTGCCTTCTTTTTATTTATTTCTTTTTAGTTTTAATCAGGGTAATTCTCTAAGGCAGATAATAGGAAAAAGAGAAAATATAGAGAAAAGAAATAAGGAAGCAAAGCTTTATATTTGATTTCAGAGGATAACAATTTGTTATTTATAGAACAGGAAGGGGGATATTCAAGCATTACCTCTTTATATTACAGCACCGTGACTCTGTTAAGAACATTGTTTTAACCAAAGGTTCAGAAAGAAATTTTAACTGCTATCAATAAAACATATGTAATGTCTGTTTTAGTACATCTTAAAAAATTCACCTAAGCCCATTGTTCTCAAACTTTGATTTGCATATCGGTCAATACAAAGCTGCTTAAGATTCAGATTCTTAGGCTCCTTCTGAAGAATCTGTTTCACTTCTGGGATGGGCTGCAGAATCTGCATTTTAACCTAACACCCCATGAAATTCTGATGTGGGTGAGTGATGACGGACTAGAAGGCATTTAGGTTGGCACAGTCTTTCTTTGAGTCCTACCAGAATTTTGTCGGGACAGTTATTCTTAACAAAATATAAGTAATTACTGCACCATAAAATAATATCAATTTAGAGTTTAATGCTGCCTCTCCCATTGCTATTAAATCCTGGTGTTGTGATTGCTTAGCCTAACTTTTTGTTTGTTTGTTTTTTGAGATGGAGTTTTGCTCTTGTTGCCCAGGCTGGAGTGCAATGGCACGATCTTGGCTCACTGCAACCTCTGCCTCCTGGTTTCAAGCGATTCTTCTTCCTCAACCTCCTGAGTAGCTGGGATTATAGGCACCTGCCACCATGCCCAGCTAATTTTTTTGTATTTTTAGTAGAGACAGGGTTTCACTATGTTGGCCAGGCTGGTCTTGAGCTCTTGACCTCAGGTGATCCACCCACCTCAGCCTTCCAAAGTGCTGGGATTACAGGCCTGAGCCACCACGCCAAGCCTGCTTGGCCAAACTTTGATGCTGTGATGTTTGAGTCATTTTGCTATTCCTATTGTTTGAATGAGGGGTGAAGGGTCTGTCTTTGCTGCTTAGAAACAAGAATCAACTGTGATGAACTTAAGCAAGAAAATAAGTCTACTTGAATTTTTTTTCCAGGCTCACAGAACTGTTGGTTGAAAAAGAAACAGGACTCAAGATAGTTGTGCATGGGGCTGGGGGAACCTGGCAGGAAGAGCTGCCCCTGAGGTTATGCTGCAGCAATAATTTGGGTCACATCTTGCTGTCATTGTCCATGCCAGGCTCAAGTCCATCACAGCAAACATCACTGTCTCTCTTGCTTAAGAGTCTAATTCTGGGGGAGAGTATTTACTCTCATTATCTTTCCCACTTGTGGCTGGTAATAAGACAGGGAGAGAAATCCTAAGAGCAGATTTCATAGACTGTTTTGAATTTTTACATAAGGCAGCAGAGAGTTCCTGATCTCTTTTATTTCCTATAGTGATACTGATGAGACAGCATAGATATCAATAATATAATTTATTATTCACATTGATTTGTACAAAGTCAGTAGAAAAAGGTCATCTGTACTCAGAAGCCCAACTTTTAATATTCTTTTTTTTTTTTTTTTTTTTCAGACAGAGCCTTGCTCTGTTGTCCAGGCTGGAGTGCAGTGGCACGATCTCAGCTCACTGCAACCTCCACCTCTTGGGTTCAAACAATTCTCCTGCCTCGGCCTCCAAAGTAGCTGGTATTACAGGCGCCTGCCACTATGCCCAGCTAATTTTTGTGTTTTTAGTAGAGACAAGGTTTCACCATGTTGGTCAGGCTGGTCTCAATCTCCTGACCTCAAGTGATCTGCCCACCTCAACCTCCCAAAGTGTTGGGATTACAGGCGTGAGGCACCGCACCTAGCCAACTTTTAATATTCTTCATGACATCCTTCAAAATTAGGCTCTTTTAAAATCTATATTAGTGCAAGTTTTTTTTTTCATTCTATTCCATATAATACCCATGTTATCTTAATATAATGTTTAAAATAACCTACTCTCAAAGAAAGTGAATACTTTGCTAAATGTGACATGTTTATCCTGTTCCTTCATATACTTTTTAGGATAGTATTGAATATACTTACCCTACTTTAAGAAGCATGAGCTTATGGTATCTACTCAAAATGGCCACTTTTTTTCCTATTCATTCATTATATATGAACAAACCAACCAACTGTGTAAGAGGGTATTTAGCTGACATAAAATTAGTTAGCTATTTGTTAATTAGAAAGCCCCATTTTAATTTTAAACCTTGTTAAAATTGCTTTTGAAATATTTTCTTGACTTAGAAAATATTGGATGCATAAAACAATTGAATATTTTTTGCTTGATTGAAAACTGAAGTTCCAGACTGGACATGGTGTTAGTGACTCATGCTCCTGACACTTTGGGAGGCCAAGGCAGGTGGATCACTTGAGCTCAGGAGTTCGAGACCAGCCTGGGCAACATGACGAGCCCCTGTCTCTATAAAAAATGTAAAAATTAGCCAGGCACGGTATTACATGACTTTAATCCCAGCTATTTGGGAGGCTGAGGTGGGAGGATAACTTGAGCCTGGGAGGTGGAGGTTGCAGTGAGCTGATATCATACCACTGCACGGCAGCCTGGGCTACAGGATGAGACCCTGTCTCAAAAAAACAAAAAACAAAAAACAAAAAACAAACAAAAAAAAATCAAAACACCAAAAAAATCCCCTCAAAACCAAAACAACACAAAACAAAAAAAACAAAAAACAAAAAACAAGCCAGAAAAAAAAACAAAAACCATTAAAAGTCCCTTAAGATCTCCATTTCATTTTATTCAGAAAGGAAGGTAAGCACTCCCTAAGAACTTCCACTTATAATTCAATGTCTAGAGCTATGTCATGTGCATGTGGCCACACATAGGTGTAAGGTGGGCTGGAAATTTTATTATTTTGCATAGATGTTGATTGAACCAGTGTAGAGCATCTTCCGTACTGATAATGATGGAGGACATGTGCACAAGAGAGAGTGAACAGGTGAAAGAGAGACAGACAGGGAACAGCTAAAAGATAAAGGAACACATGGGGAGCAGAAATAAGTGAAACAGGCAGTAATATTTTGGATAATTTATCAGGAGAGAAATTTTCAATAGGAATCACATGGGACTGTGTAGAAGGGAATTTGGAACTACAACATAAACAATAGTCTTTGAGACTAGAAAGTATTAGTTTATCTTCATTTTTAACTAATGTTTTAAAAATACTAATATCAGATGGAAATTGTATGTGTTATAATAGAATTTTGATTATGTAGCTGCAATTATGTTTTGGATCTAACCTCTTTATGCCAAGTATGTTTGCTATTATAGATAGGTAATGATTTATCAAACAATTTAATACATGGTATCTAAAATGTAATATGAGGGAAGAAAAGCAAAATTTAAAATGAATGCTTTAAGAAGACTCTATAAAGGTGCATTTCAAAGATATTTTGTCCAATTAGATATAGGCTAGAAAACTCTAAAATTAATAATACCAGTATATAAGAATTATGCATTCAGTTACTTTGCATTAGGTTTTCTCTCTAATTTGAAGAACCAATAAAAGAAAATGCATTATGGGACGTTTTATGGAAAAAAAGCAACATAAAACTTTGTACTCATTAGAACAATAATAAAAAAGTGGACCTACAACAAAACATTGAAAAATATTTTATATCTTTATATGTTTAGAGTTAAAATGTTTAAGATAGGCATGCATCAATATTTATTTACCTTTTGTTAACTTCTCAGCTACAAGTATTGATAATGTTGAATAAGAAGGTATTAGAAGCTAGCAGGTGCAACTGGATATAATACAGTAGTTTCAGTGAGATGTTGAAGTAAGCCAGCATGTCACTCCAAAATGCCTCCTTGAGATAAAAGTTATTTTTGAGCTAAAGGCAATAAGAAACAGCAATCTCTACCCTCTTCTCTTTCTGCCTAAAGATAGGATATAAATTCTTTATAGACAATGACTCTAGACTCATAAACCCAGAGATGACACCAGAGAAATCTGCAAACAAACTTTACTCCATTACTTTCATCCCAAATATTTACCTCCCCACAGTTGCATGCCCTTGGAAGTTTAAAACTGCTTTTCTTTGTCTCTCATTCCTTTACAAGTGTATTGTTCTTTGTTGAAGATGTTATGTAAGTAGAGCTAAGTCATCTTTTTGAGGTATTTCCATTGAGATTTCTCCAGTGTGGTATGTGTGGCATGCATTCATACACTTGTTTGTTTGTCTGTCATTAATCTGTCTTGTGTTAAAGGAGTCTGTCCAAAGCTAAGAACTATGATGAATAAAGGTAAAGTTTCCACTCCTCCAGTGTTGATACTGTGTTTGAAAAATAAGAATGCAGTTGGCCTTTACACACACACACACACACACACTTTCAGTGCTTTCTTATGCTAAGTTTCAAATATACAACAAGCTGAAAGAATTTTAGAGTTAACGCTAGTATACACAATACCTAGATTATACCATTTTCCTTTGTATACTGTTGATCATATATTACCTTCATCCCTCTGTCACCAGTCCACCTTTTTCAATGTGTTTTGAAACACAGTCATGTGTCACTTAATGACAGAGAGAAGTTCTAATAAACATGTCATTAGACAATTTCATCATTGTGTGAACATCACAGAGCATATTTACACAAACCTAGATGGTATAGCCTACTACACAGGTAGGCTATATTGTCTAGCCTATTACTCCTGGGCTACAAACTTGTACAGCATGTTACTGTACTGAATACTGTAGTCAGTTGTAACAGAATGGTAAGTATTTGGGTAGCTAAACATAGAAAAGATACAATGAAACTATGATATTATAATCTTATAGGACAACAGTTATATATGCAGACTGTCATTGACCAAAATGCCATTATGCAATGCGTGACTGTATATTACAGACATCAGTATGCACATCAGTATGCTTTCTCACAAGCACTTTAGCATGCGTATAACTAACTATAGCTCAATATTTTAAATATTTTTTCCTCCTAGAGGTAAAATGTATATTAACAAAATGAATAAAACTTAAATTATGTTTTCTGAGCTCGAGAAATGCATAAGACTACGTAAACCAAATTTCTATCAAGATATACACCATTAACATTACTCCAGAACATTTTTAAGGTCTATTCCCAGTCAATCCCTGCACCTTCTTCCCCACCCAAGTGGCAATCACTATTATAATTTTTTTCATTGTAGATTAATTTGCCTTTTCTAGAGCTTCACATAAATAGAATAATATATTCTGTACTTTTTTGAATGAGGCCTCTTCTACTCAGCATAATGTTTCAGAAATCCATCTATGTTGTGTGTATCCCTAATTTCTTCCTGATATTTCTATTTTCTGTTCTATGGATACACCACAGTTTGCTTATTGATTCTTCTTTATTTGCAGTAGGGCTGTTGTTAATAAAGCTATAATGAACACTCTTGTACAAGTCTTTGAACATCTTTTCATTTCTCTTGAATAAATTCCAATGAGTAAAATAGCTGGGTCATAGAATGAGTATACATTTAATTTTCTAAGAAACTGTCAGATGCTTTTCAAAAGAGGCTGTGCCACATTGCATGCCAACCAACAATTTAAGAGGGTTCTGGATGTTGTATATTCTTTTCAAAATTTTGTGTTGCCAGTTTTTAAAATTTTGCCATTGTGGAGGATCTTTAGAATATAATTTTTTTTTAAAAGAGTTTTTGTTCCTTGGCATCCCACCCATTACTTGCATAGACAACTTTGGTATGCCTAGATCGCTAGAATACTGTGCCCTCAATGGAGAATTTTGAAGAAAATGCTTGCCCATTAGGGCCTAAATTGGGAAGAGACAACCAGACCCTAGTACCCCTACTGTAATCTATCTTTGGCTGCAGGCTTTCTGGAAAGAACATAGCATTTAGGATATGAAATATATCCATTTTATACTCTGATAGTCACCTTGCTTATGTGACATTTTACCCTATAAGTCTATAAACCCTATGTTTGATTACCATTAAACATTCATGTACATTCTCCTAAAACCATTCTGCAGTAACAGCTATCAAATGCTATTTTACCATGAGGTCCAGTTATGACATTTTATATGGAGATTAGATCATTTGCATACCTTCTTTTATTCCCAGGAGAGTCACCTTTCTTTTTCACTAAATAAGGAGGGAAAGGAATCACAGTCCCGTTGCTTTAGTTTCTTTCTGTCCAATAGATTAAGTTTAATACCTAACATCTAGTTTATATTATTATGTTAAATATCCAGAAATGGTAAGCTTTTAAGACAATGTAAGTGGCTGCCTGCAGTTGGCAATGAGAACACGGATTAACTGTCCATGGGCATGAGATAATATGGGAGGAATGAAATGTTCTAAAACTGATTCATAAAGATGGAACAACCACTTTGTAAAGTTACTAAAAACCATTAAATTGTATACTTGAAATGGGTAGATTTTACCATACATACCACATACGTTTAGAGTTATTTAACTATTCCAAAACAATTGAGTAAGAGGGACTCCTTCCTAATTCATTCTGAGGCCAGCAACATCCTGATACCAAAACCTGGCAAAGACACAACAAAAAAAGGAAAACTTCAGGACAAAATCCATGATGAACATAGATGCAAAAACGCTCAACCAAAATACTAGCAAATCAATTCCAGCAGCACATCAAAAAACTGATCCACCATGATCAAATAGGCCTTATTCCTGGGATACAAGATTGGTTCAACATATGCAAATCAATAAATGGATTCATCATATAGACAAAACTAAAAATAAAAATCACACGATCATCTCAAAAGATACAAAAAAGGCTTTTGATAAAATTCAACATCGCTTCATGTTAAAAACCCTTAACAAACTAGGCATTGAAAGAACATACCTCAAAATAATAAGAGCCATCTGTGACAAACCTGCAGCCAACGTCATATTGAATAGGCAAAAGCTGGAAGCATTCCCCTTAAGAACTAAACAGGACAAGTATACCCTCTGTCACCACTCCTTTTTAGTATAGTATTGGAAGTCTTAGCCAGAGCAGTTAGGCAAGAGAAAAAATAAAAGGCATCCAAATAGGAGGAGAGGAAGTCAAATGATCTCTGTTTGCAGATGATATGATTTTATATTTAGAAGAGCTCATAGCCTCTGCCCAAAAGCTACTAGAAGTGAGAAACAACTTCAGCAAAGTTTCAGGATACAAAATCAGTGTACAAAAATCATGAAGATTTCTATACACCAACAATGTCCAAGCTAAGAGTCTAATCAAGAACACAGTTCAATTCACAATAGCCACAAAAAGAATATAATACCTAGGAATATAGCTAACTAGGGAGGTGAAAGACCTCCACAATGAGAATTACAAAACACTGCACAAAGAAATCAGAGATGACACAAACAAATGGAAAAACACTTCATGCTCATAGATAAGAAGAATCAGTATTGTTAAAATGGCCATACTGCCCAAAGCAAAATACAGATTCAATGCTATTTCTATCAAACTACCAATGACATTCTTCACAGAATTAGAAAAAAATACTTTAAAATTTGTATGGAACCTAAAAAGAGTCCAAATAGCAAAGATTAGCCTAAGCAAAAAGAACAAAGCTGGAGGCATCATGCTACCTGACTTCAAACTATACTACATGGCTACAGTAACCAAAACAGCATGGTACTGCTACAAAAAGAGACACATAGCTTAATGGAACAGAACAGAGAGCCCAGTAGTAATGCTGCAAACCTCCAACCATCTGAACTTGAACAAAGTTGACAAAAAAACTGGACCCCTTCCTTTTACCATATCAAAATCAATTCAAGATGGATTATAGACTTAAATATGAAACCTAAAACAATTCTGGAAGATAATCTAGGAAAAACCATTCTGGAAATAAGCCCTGGCAGAGATTTCGTGATGAAGACACCAAAAGCAATGGCAACACAACCAAAAATTGACAAATTAAACCTCACTAAACAAGAACTTCTTGTTAGAAAAGAACTATCAACAGAGTCAACAGAAAATCTATAGAATGGGAGAATTTGCAAAGTATGCATCTGACAAAGGTAGAATATACAGAATCTATAAGAAACTTATTTCAACAAGCAAGAAACCACCAGCCTCATTAAAAAGTGGGCAAACGACAGAAACAGACACTTTTCAAGAGAAGACATATATGCCCATGGACAACAAGCGTATGAAAAAAATGCTCATTATTAATCATTAGAAAAATGCAAATAAATGCTACAATGAAATACCATCTCACACCAATCAGAATGGCTATTATTAAAAAGTCAAAAAATAACAGATGGTTGTGAGGTTGTGGAATAGGGGAGCACTTATAGACTGCTTGTGGGAATGTCAATTAGTTTAGCCATTGTGGAAAGCAGTGTGGCAAATTCTCAAAGAACTTGAAACAGAATTACCATTTGAACCAGCAATCCTATTATTGGACTGCTTGTATATACCCAAAGGAATATAAATCATTTTACCATAAAGACACAAGCATTGTGGAATACTATACAGCCTTAAAAAGAATAAGATAATGTCCTTCACAGTAACATATATGGAGCTGAAAGTCATTATCCTAAGCAAACTAAAGCAGAAACAGAAAAGAAAATGCTGCATGTTCTTAGTTATAAGTGGGAGCTAAACATTGAGAACACCTGGACACAAAGACAAAAACAACAGACACTGAGGCCTTCTTGAGGGTGGAGGGTGGGAGGAGGGAAAGATTGAAAAACTACCTATTGGGTACTATACTAGGTAATGAAATCATTTGCACACCCAACCTCTGTGACATGCAATTTACCTGTAAACCAAACCTACATATGTACCGCTGAACCTAAAATGAATGTTTAAAAATTACCAAAAGCCCTTCAAAATAAAAGCAAAAAGAAAACCCAATTTTGAAAATATTGACTTTATGTTTAAATGGCAATATTTTGAATATATTCTGTTAAATAATTTTTAATCAAAAAATGTAAAAATAATAAAAAATAAAGTTGTTAAAAAATGAATGTATTCCAACACATAGAAATGATAAATTCTCAAGGTGGTGGATACCCTACTTACCCTGACTTGAGCATTATACATTCTATGCATGGAACAAAATATCACATGTACCCCATAAATATGTAAAATATTATGTATCAATAAAAAATGAATGCACAAAGTAAAACCCTTGTTAAAACACAAAAACCTTTCAGATTTGAGAGAAAAAATGAATTGTATCTCTAGTTAGGGTAATTCAATCTTGTAAATCTTTGTAAATCACAAACCTAAATAATTTTATCTTAGAATAATTCATTCCAATTATTTTGTTATATACTCTATGATTTTACAGTGTGAATAAGCTTTTTTAGTTAATTGAAAAAAGCTTTTCAAAACTGGAACTACATTAAGTGAAAACTTCCCTTCCCATTCCAAATAATGGCAAAAATATAGTAATCTGTTAATTCTGAAAGTAGGCCATTTTGAGAAAAACTATAATAATTGGGTATAAATATCATCCAAAATTAAAATGTATAGCAATAAGAGATATTGGATATAACTTGATATACAATAGATTGCAGAATTGGTCTGGAAGAGTTCCAAATGCAGCACAAACGGCATATATTTGAATCCTACAATGAAAAGCTATTCTACGTTGTTGACCATAAATTCGATTGGTTAAGTAATTAAACTGAGTTTCTGAAGGTCAAAGACATTGTTTCCCTGGCATGTTTTACTTGTACTGTTCTGTATATGTTTAATAATAGTATATTACTGGGCCAAATTCTTAAAGTAATTCAATTATAGTAAATGATAATACTCAACTAAAAGAGTCATTAATAACTTTTAATCTATCTTTTGCAGGCATAGGATTCTATTTAGAACACACACATTGTAATGATTTAGCTGTAGGCAATAATGTACAAATATATTTAGTAGTAATAATTCATAAAATGCCAAAATATTGGAACAATTTTAGTCAGATTCACAATAAATTTATTGACTGGAAAAATACAGCATTGATTCACATATTTTAATTCAAGATTGAAAGTTCATGATATAGTAAATATTTGGATTAAAAATTTTTTTATTCACTTCTAGAATTTCTAGGTCTCAGGAGAGGTCTGTTAGAGATGCTGTGCTTTCTGTTACTTTTCCATCATCTCTGATGTTTTTGTAGACATGGGAGTTTTGTTTTGTTTTGTTTTTTTTCATATTCACTTGCTTACTATATCACCCTTTTAAAAAATTATTAGTTTATGCCATTTCAGAATATTGGCTTCAAGTTTTTTTTTTTTTTTTTTTTCCTTTTTCACTATTTCTTAGGAAGCTTCTAAGAAGCATCAAGTACGGCATTTCCTAGGTTTTCCAATGTCCTTTTTCACTGTCTTGAGAGTCAAGTAGGGAGAAGGGGCAGGACTACATGATTGTCTTTAGACTCTCTGTATTCTGTTCAGCCTCATTTGTTCTGCATTTCAGTGCTGAATGCTTGAGAACATTCAATGGAGTTCATACATTGCATGAGTACATATGTTCACATGAAAATATATCATTTTGTTATTACTTGCATGCGTTGGTTGCTGGGTATCCATGGTCTCCCTTATTTCATTTCATTTTATTTATTTTATTTTATTTTATTTTATTTTATTTTATTTTATTTTATTTTTTTCTTTGCTTAGGGATCTTTAGACCTCTACTTGACTTTAAATAGAACTTCATTATGGCAGTACATATCTCCAACCGAGTGTGTTGGAGGTTAAAATCCTTCAATAAAAAATAAGACCCTTTGTTATGCAGGTAATTAAAAAAGAAACTAAGTTAGCTCAAAATGAAGGAAAATCTACTGGATCTGGAAGGAATATGCAGAGGTCTTTTCCTGCAACATTCTGGTCTGAAAGCCATATTTGCTTAGAGATATTAGGAAAACATTGTTTAAATGGAAATCTTCAGAATATAGTGTGTTTTTTAACAATTATTACAGCATGGAAGGTAAAAATTAAAAATCAGGGTCTAATTTTGACTCTTTTTGAGGAACCTTTTAAAACTTTTTTTTTAAACCTAGGTTAAAAAATCTTGTATCTAAGAAAGAAACTGCAGAAAATAGAAATAGAAGTAGAAACTGTGGGAAATAGAAGACATAGTCATCGCATAGTTAGAACAAATTTGGGGAGATTTGGATAATTTCCAAGCCCAGCTGAGCTTATATAAAGTTCAGGCAGCAAGGCCAAACTTGAGAAAAGGAGATCTAGGTCTTCATGATGGTTGCAGAAGACGTTTGGAGAATCATCAGAGTAGCATGCATACCAAAGGTAGGGAAAAGGAAAAGATGAAAAGATACTCTAGAAAATGCGAAGGGAGGCAAAGACTTTTAAGTTAGCATTTTAAAAACAAGTCTAATTCAACTATTCAGGAGCCAATGTTATGTGCAAGTGTAAGAACCAGAAGAAGTCAGCAGCTAGAGGAGGAAGGAATTATCAAACAGGCAAAAAAAATGACATCAGTGAGGGTGACAGAAAAAACTAAAATATAAAAACTTGGCAAACACAAAATTAAGAGGAGGTATATTCATCTGTTTTCATGTTGCTATAAGGACATACCCAAGACTGGGTAATTTATAAAGGAAAGAAGTTTAATTGACTCGCAGTTCCACATGGCTGAGGAGGACTCAGGAAGCTTACAATCATGACAGAAGGGGAAGCAAACACGTCCTTCTTCATATGGTGGCAGGAGAGAGAAGTGCACACTGAAGTGGGGGAAAGCCCCTTATAAAACCACCAGATATCATGAGACCTCACTCAATGTCACGAGAACTGCATGGGGAAACTCTCCATCATGATCTAATCACCTCCCACGAGGTCCCTCCCCCAACACATGAGGATTACAATTTGGTTTACAATTGAAGATGAGATTTGGGTGGAGACACAGAGCCAGACCATTTCAGAAGGCAATAGTATGTGTGAGCAGAGAGATCCTATGAATGTTTTTCAGACCATTGACTATTTTGATACAGAAGAGATCAGTGTTTTTTTTCCTACTCTAATTCTCAAAACAGAAAATCTTACCTCTGGTCACCAAGAAGTGTGGTGATATCTCCTTACCAGCCACTAAGCAATCACTTCTACAGGGAACACTAGCTGGATGTCATCTAATTCAATTCAATTCTGACACTATCTAGCTGGGGGTAGTGTCAGATCCCACAGATTGAGGGCTCAGTTTACAAGATTGCCTCCTAGTTCGGAGGCCAGTTGCAAGTTGTAAGTAAGTTGCACCTATACCCGTAACTGGCTATAAATCAGGGTTCCGATGATCCCCTCCCTTGAATTCAATTAACTTGCTAGGATGACTCACAGAAGTCGGGGAAATACTTTACTTACATTTAACAGTTTATTATAAAGGATACTGCAAAGGATACAGATGAACATCAGATGAAGAAGTGGATATGATGTGGTGTGGGGGAAGGAGAGAAGCTTCCATGCCTTTCCCAGGTGCCTTGCTCTCCAGAAACCTCCACGTATTCATCTCTCCAGAAGCTCTCGAAACCTAGTCTTTTTGGGTTATTATGGAAGCTTCATTACACTGGCACAATTAATTAAATCATTGACCGTTGGTGACCAACTTAACCTCAGTCTCTCTACCCCACCAGAGGTTGGTAGATGGGACTGAATGTTCCAACCTTTTTATAATGCTTTGGTCTTTTCAGTGACCAGTCCCCATGCTGAAGCTACTTAGGAGCCCCTAACCCAGCCATCAGTCTACTGTTTAGCATACAAAAATTCACACTTATTGCTCAGGAGATTCCAAGGATTTTAGGGGCTATATGTCAGGAAACAAAGGAGATGAAAACCAAATATATATTTCACAATATCACACCTATTATTATTGTGAAGTACCTTTCTCAGAAAAAGAGTAGAAGCTGTCCTTTGAGCCCATGTAATTCAGAATTGAGGTACAAGAATGTAGGAGTAATTGTGGGGCTTGGAGAAAATCCCTGACACATGGAAATAGAAGTTGAGCATTCTCCTGCTCAGAGTTGGAGACCCGGGGACTATAGGAACCATCATTCCAAAAATGTCAATAGTTTCAATGTACTTAAGGATTTCCAGGGGCAGGACCTAATCAAATTTTAAGCTGAGAAGGTCCACACAATTGAAAAGAATTGTTTCAAGACCCAGAAAAACCTGACACCATGATGTGTTTTTCTCTCTTTTTTAAAAAATTTTTGCAAATTAAATCGAATCTGTGATCAGTTGATGAAACAGTCTGTTGTTGCACAACGGAGTTGGTATGTGATTTGTAAATGTTTCAGTGTTCATTTGGTTCTTGGATTTGGTTCTACTGATACTCTAATTATAAATCCACTATTGTCATTTGTGACTTGATATCAATTACCTATCCCGGGAATTTAAAGATTGGGCAGATGGAGGACAACAGGTTAAGAGTTTCACTGTCGGGCCGGGCGTGGTGGCTCAAGCCTGTAATCCCAGCACTTTGGGAGGCCGAGATGGGCGGATCACGAGGTCAGGAGATCGAGACCATCCTGGCTAACACGGTGAAACCCTGTCTCTACTAAAAATACAAAAAACTAGCCGGGCGAGGTGGCGGGCGCCTGTAGTCCCAGCTACTTGGGAGGCTGAGGCTGGAGAATGGTGTAAACCTGGGAGGCGGAGCTTGCAGTGAGCTGAGATCCGGCCACTGCACTCCAGCCTGGGCGACAGACCTAGACTCCGTCTCAAAAAAAAAAAAAAAAAAAAAAAAAAAGAGTTTCACTGTCATTTGACTTAGGTCTAGAATCAATATTCAGAGTGAAAGATCAGTACCTAGACTGGGTAGAACTCTGATGACCTCATTGGAAACCTTTTCAGGCTGAGGATGCCTAAACAGAAGTCTAACTCTGATCAGATTCTGGAATAAAAGCCCTCTAACTTTGATTAAGCTATTAAACAATAAAATGGAGGACTACCTTTTATCTGAATTAATCTTTGAAAACACAGAATTTAGAATATTGCTTCATTTATGAAGGAAAACAGATTTAGTGCCTAAATATTAAAGAACTAAAAAGATAAACTGCAGCATCTTGGCAAGCTTTTTCTCTTTTCCCTTTGGATCATTCTGGGAGGAAGAGTAAGAATATAATAAAAAGTCTCTTTCTTGGGATTTTTATTTTTTGATATAAAATAAAATATGGTTATTAAATAAAATGTAAAACAATCTATTTCATCATTCTTAATTTTTCCTCATCAAATAAAACAACCTAATGCTCAGTGCCTCACACAAAAACAAGCAAACAAACAAAAGTTTACATGTCAAAAATCTTTAGAAAATAGAAAACATGAAATCCTTCATTACATGGGTTACAATGATTTTAAAACTAAATTTTTTGATTTTTCTCTCAGTAGAACATTAAGAGCTTAGTAAAACTGTTTCATTACTAGCATAATCTGTTCAATAAACTCAGGCTTTGTCTCTGTTTATAGCAAAGAGGGTAGAGCTATCTGAAAATTATCCTCTAGCTATAAATATGCTCTCATTCTGTACCTTTGCTCTGTCTCAGTAAAAACTATTATATACTAGTAAGCTAAATAATTTTATTTTTATTTTATTTAAAATATTATGTATATAGATATGTTCTCACTCAGATAGCTAGCAGGCAGTAGAGTGTACACTTAAAACCAGACTGAGGACCTTAATTAAATAATTTATTAATTTAACAGGCATTTATTAAGCATTACTTTGTTTTAGGAACGGTACTAATTTCTGGGAATATAGTGTTGAGCAAGAATTGCCACAGCCCCTATACCCAAGGAGCTTAGTGATTACTGAGCCCTACTCACAGCAATTATTCACACACATGAAAATATCATTGTGTGTGTTAAGGATTATGAAGGCAAAATTTATAGCACTGTGGTAGCTCAAAATTGAGAAAACCTGGCTTAGAATGAGAACTCATAGATAGTTTTCTAGAGGGAATGATTTTTGAAGTGAAATTTCAACAATATCAAGTTTTAACAAGCTGGAGGTAATTGGACGAGAGCCTCCCAAGTAGTAGGAAGTACACATGTAAAGACATGTAGCCAAAGGGAACAACTTTTATTCTAAATAACTATGTGTTTTGACTGCATTTTATTTTCAACTCACCTTCATCTACTACCTTTAACCTTCATGAGGGAAAATATGTGGTAATACAAAGTCAAGAGATAGATTTTGATAGCTTAAAGAGTATCAAGAGTATATTCTGAAGGCTATTGGTAATAGCAAAAGTAAATTTATTTTATTGATTTCTATCTCTGAAAAATTTGTTCAGCCTTCTCTTTGGATTTCCAGACCCCTAGGATCTGTCATTACCCATTCAAAATGGAACTGGGATCCTGGTAGTGTAAATGAAAAGTAGAAAAAGAATCAAAGAATCACGGGAGAATAAAATAAGGAGAAAACAAATCAACATCTAGGATGACCATCTGTATGGACTCTATGACAGGCAAATTTAGTAAAAGGGGTAGGGATACATTTTGCACCATTCTGTGAATTATATTTGTATCTGTGGTCAATTTCTAGCAAGACATTTTTCTATTGTGTCTCATCTATTTATCTTCCTGGTTATTATGATTATAAAACATGAAATTAAATTTGTAGTATATATTTTAATGGAAAAAATAAATATATTTAACATGTAGCCAGTTTATTGTCCTTCTTTAGAAATAGGCCAATAAATTGCTTTACTTTCTGTAAGAATAATGTGACAATCTACTATTATTATTCATTTGTCAGAATGAAAATCCTTTGATTTTCTTTTTGAAGATTATATTAGTTTTAAAAACAATGAATATTTTTAAGGATTTTCTTATGACAGCTAGGCATTTAGATAGAAATGGTAGAAAAAGTTTACCATTTACAGGTGTTAAAAAGGCAAGGTAGAGAATTTTCTATTGTAAGAAATTAAATAAACCAGTATTCCAAAACTATCTTCACAGTATTTTGTTCCTATGTTGCCAATAGAGAATTATGAAGATTGTTTCATTTATAGTGTAAATTATGTATATTTACATATAAATATATATTTATACATTTTTATTTATTTTTACATTTACATCTATAATATAGTCTACATATTTATACATTTACATCTACAATATAATTTACATATGTATCTATACTATCTACAATAAACAAAATACTTTCTGAAAAATAAAGAAAATAAGGGATTAAATAGTTCTCATTCTCTTCAAGGTTCTTTTCTTTTGACAAAGCTTAGGTTTTGTCAAAGCAAAAATTGTACTGAACAAAGCTGCTTAGTTAAGCAGACAAGGAAAATATTATTCAAGGCTATTGTAATAGCGGAGGGAGTGGAACTACATCTGAGCTCAACTGCAATGAAACAAAGGGCAGGAGGGCTTTTAAGTACTGAGGTGAGTTAGTGGAAGAGTATTAAAGGATGCTATGGTCAGGGGGAGGTAGGCAGCTGATCAATGGAATATGTGGATCTAATTGAATTATTTTCTGGGTTTGCAGGTATTTTTCTCTGTGATTAGGCTATTTTTGTTTGCTAATTGGCACTTATGCTTACTGAAGAAGTTAGACTTCTATCCTTCCATAGGATCTAGAAGATAGGAGCATTATCAGTCTTGGTGATTACATTTCAAAGGGATGGCTTCAAGGTCCTTAAGAAAAATATTCCTGCATTGTAAGCTGGCAAGAAGCTTTTGAAAAGCTTTACCGCTCAAAGGGGCAGAGAAAGAATTTACAATTACAAGTTTTCTAAGGAAACTGCTCTAAGAAAAGGGAGGTCAGAAGTCCAAGTTTAATCAAGCTGAAGGGAATGTTAAGGCTGTCTTGCTCATGTTTTTTTTTTTTTTTTTTTTTTTAGAACTCTTTGCTTATAAGCCTGAAGTTCAGATAATATTTTGATATTGAAGAAGTGTAGAACTGGCATTTTGATTTTCAGTGCCTTTTGTTTTCCTGTTAGGCTAGCTGACATAGAATGTAATCAAGTAAGAATTAGTGATAATAAAGATAATAGTTCACTTTATTTATGTGAGCCTTTTTTGTAATTTATTTTTCAAGACCACTCCTACAATGGGGTCTGATGTATTAATTGATGAAAGTATTTCATTGCTTTTCTATTTTTTTCAATTTTCATCAATTAAATATTTTTATTAGCATGTAGTTGAATTCCTTTCTAATTGTCTTTGAAATAAATGGGTTGTTTTGATGTGAGAACTATTTAATTTATTTTTACTAACCTTACACAGATGGATTTAACTAAAACCAAAAGCTCTGCATTCTGTGAGCTTTCAACCTCCACTTCCCAACATCTGGTTTATAGCACATTAGTTCTATAATCTTTATCGTTGCCAGGAAAGTACATGGGATCTACTTCATTTGTAATAGACAAGAAACATTTTTAATGCTTTAGTTCCAGTCTTTGTTTTATTTTACTCTGTCTTTTTGTTTTAATTTAGGCTTTTTCTTTCTTTTCAAAACCAAAGTTATAACAAAAATTAATTATTAAAAAATAGTGTATCTGAATCTCACTGGAGAAATCTTTTAAAAAACTCTCCTTTTAACTCAGTGAATGTAGAAAATAATGAAACAGTTTTGTAACTGTTGGACAAGCCCAAACTGGGCCTACTCTGTTGATAACAGAATGTCAAGGTACCTTGCCGGCATAACAGAGCCAAAAGTAAAAGTCATGTACCCTGAATGCACAATAGAAAAAGCTTTAACCTCTAACAACACTGGAACTTATTCATCACCATGGAACCAAGAAGAGGACATGACCAGAATCTGAGTGCCAGAACCCTTTCAAAAGCAAGGAGTCCAATGGCCCAGAAGATCTGGAGCCAAAATCCACTGCAACACACCTTACTAAAAATGGTAAAATTTAGAGCCCTCCAATCAGACTCTGCCACGCTAACATTCCTGAATCCTTTCTGTTGCCCTCTGACCCCTTTAAAACTTGACCCAGATCCCAAACTGGGGAGACAGATTTGACCTGCACTTCCTCTCCTTGCTGATTGACCTTGCAATAAAGCCTTTCTTTTCTCAGAAGTCAGTGTCCTGGTACTGGCTCCTATGTGCATCAGGCAGTGAGCCCATTTGCTTGATAAAAATTTTATTATTGCATAGTCATTAAACCAGATTGCAATGTGCATCATAGGCAGTATGCTAAATGGACTACAAAGACAAAAAGAAATTCTACCCTCTTTATATAGCGAGGCAGATATAATCCATGACATACATGTTAATTGTCTTTATTCAAAGGAAAAATGAAACTTCCTGTCTCTTTTTGACAAGCAAAAATGTACAACTTGGAGCCTGGTGCCAGGGCTAAACATCCAGAGACAGGGCGCCAACTTCCTTGGTATTTATATTGCAAGAGATGGCTTCAAGACCCCCAGAAAGACATTCCTGACATGTAGAAAAGCCAATAGACTCATTTAGCTTTTTAAAGTATTTACATACCTTTTCAGGAGACAGAGAAAGCATTTACAATTTCAAGTTTTCTGAAGGAAATACTAAAGAAAAGGTAGGAGTAGGTAAGTTTCTTTTTTTTTCACACCATGAAAAAATTTCAATTTAAATTGTTCAGATTTGTATTTACCCTCATAATTTATGCAACATTCTTTGAAACTAGTTTCTACCACTTTTACACCATTTTAAATAGAACCGAAAGTGATATATTTAGCCATATTTTAACAAGTGCAGCAGACAAAACCCCTAAACAAGTGCTTTTGTGACTAAAGGTATCTTCTGTGAATTAGTGAGAACACCTTAACATTTTATCAGAAATTCTTTTAAAAACCGTACAAAACGGCCGGGCGCGGTGGCTCAAGCCTGTAATCCCAGCACTTTGGGAGGCCGAGACGGGCGGATCACGAGGTCAGGAGATCGAGACCATCCTGGCGAACACGGTGAAACCCCGTCTCTACTAAAAAAATACAAAAAACTAGCCGGGCGAGGTGGCGGGCGCCTGTAGTCCCAGCTACTCAGGAGGCTGAGGCAGGAGAATGGCGGGAACCCGGGAGGCGGAGCTTGCAGTGAGCTGAGATCCGGCCACAGCACTCCAGCCTGGG